>NC_045550.1:15817802-15935302 GCF_009769535.1 Thamnophis elegans
CCATTATTCAAAGTCCACAGATAATCAGAATGAATAAGGCAGACGGTAAAGTAATGGAGCTTTGAGAAGGGGAGATCAACTGAGGTGAAACAAAGCCAGACAGACAACAGTGTTTCTTCTAATCCATGAAGATCATTTACCCTTTGAGAAAATGACTTACCACTAACAACTACTTTCTTGGGGAATTAAGTCAATGTATCAAACATGCTGCTCCTAGCTAGGGTGTATCATTGTGCTCTATGGAAAGGAAGCCAAATAGATAGCTTTCACCCCTTATCTGTAACTGGTGGTGATGTTTGGCATACTGTGTCTAACTCTTTTTTCTTTGATAAGCAAAATTATAATGACTTAATGATCTTAATTGTACATACCTTGCATTTCACATTTTCTTGCCAACCAGTTTCTTCAACAGTTTGCTCTTTCTTTCCCCTTTTGCCCAACCTTTAACTTTAGCAGCATAATTATGCTCTAGTAAACACCCCGCTGCTTCCCCCACCTCTCCTCTCTACATTACTGTAAATAGGCATCTTTGAAGAGAGAGTGGTAGGCAGCTTTTGGTACAGTGGTTACCAAGGATCCCTTCATCAAAGAGCCTTTGTGAGCATGCTCTGGACCCAAGCCAATCAGATCATCTTGCTGTCTGTCTGAGGAAAAGTTGCCCTGGTATGCAAGCCAAATCAAGTTCAGGAGACAGGGTGACTGCGCTGCTAGTTTAACCTGTCTTAGCTGAACGCAAAAAGGTAGACAGGCAGAAAGACAAAAAGTGCTACCAGGAAAATTACCTGTTTGGCTCCAGACTTAATTAACTTGTTAATGCATAGCATGTTTATTATTTCCTCTTAAAAATGCCTGCATCTCAAATCTATTCATTAATATTATCTGGTCAGCCTGCTTAAAATATGAAAATTGTATAAATGCAATAAGGGCAAATTTTCAGTGTCCACAAAAGAGAAGGAGCAAAGAAATGAAGGACCAATATAATCCTGAGAGAATTTGATCTCCTTAATTTTTGTTCAGTCCTTCTTAATTGGCCCTTCCAGGTTAAGTTAAATGGTGAACTAAAGTATTAATTTCTAATTCAATGCTTTCAGTTAACTTTCATTAGAATAGAAAAGTGGATATACAACACTATAGGATGTCCTGGATGGGAATAGAATTCCATTTACTTTCTGTATCCCAAGGGAATAATTAACTTTTAACAGTCACATATTCTATAGGCTTTATGTCCTCTTCTCCTCCACTTGCTAATTTGAGCTTCCAATAGGTGGTGATTCACAAGCAAAGGCTTTTGTCCTGAAACTTTTCTCTCTTTTCTGGAATCAATTGGAATACCTTTTGCCAGCTCACTCTGTCTTTGCAACTTTCTCAAATTTCTCCTAAATATCTTTCTCCTTTTGTGGTTTTCTTATGCTCTTTATATCCTTTTGACTTCACGCTTCTCTTTTTAGAAACACCTTGCAAATGTTAGAGAGGAATTTCCTGTCTCTTTGTCCGAATACTAAGCAAGCAATAATAGAACAACAGGGACTTATTGGGAAACTGTGATAATGTACTAGAACTTAAATGAACACATAATTTATTTTGAATTGATAAATAAATAAACTATGTAAAACTATAGTTTGAATTTATCGGTAATAGTTTTAATAAATTATAATGCGTAGCCGGATATATAACAAATTGACAACAGGTTCAAAAGAAGCATAATATTTACTATAAAGAATTACAGCTTTGCTTTTGCCAAATAGTATATTGAACATATTGTCATGAGCAGGCATGAAATCCTCTTACCTTCGCTACTGGTTCGGAACCGGTATGTGCAAAGCGTCTGTGATGACATCTGGGAGGGTGGGCGGAGCCTCCCACCACCGCCACTACTGGTTTTCCCAAACTGGTGCGAACCGGCAGAAAACCACTTCTGATTATAAGTTAGTATACTATAACCAGAAATGTTGATAGTTTTCAAGAGCTGCTTACATGAAGAGCACCCTAAGGCCGCTCTAGTTAAGGCAGCAGCTTGACTTGTATCTACTCTAGAGTGACCAGAATAGAAAATATTGATCTAATAAAGTAATCATTTGAAAATAAATATTTTGACTACTTGCCAATAGATTTATAACTGTAGTGGGATTCAAAAAAATTAACAACCGGTTTTCTGCCCTAATGATTTCTTCCAACAACCAATTCACCAAACTGCTCAGAAAGTTAATAACCAGTTCTCCCGAAGTGGTGCAAACTGGTAAATCCCACTACTGATTTATATGCACTACCTTCACCACTCTATAGATTTAATCATATTGTGCACCAGAGAACTATTAAAATGGAATCTGGATTATTTTCATGTGGTAAAAGTATACTAATAGTCCCAGAAAAATACAAAGAATCAATCAGTTTAATATCATTATGAGCTTTAATTTTAAAATATATAACCATATGCTATTTTATAAAGCTATAGAAGAATAAAACTGAACCTTTCATTTAATATTTTAAATATTATAGCCACTGTAGCAGACTACTACTTATGGCAATAGTCTGTTGCAGTGATTAAGGCATCAGGTTAAAAACCAGGAAATCATGAATTTTAGTCTTGTCTTGGGCACAATGTCAGCTGGATGACCTCGGTTCAGTCACTCTTTCTCAGATCGTGAAAGCAGGCAATGGCAAAGTATTTCTAAAAAAAACCATTACCAACAAAACTATGAACTTATCCAAGCAGTCTCCAATAATCAGACACAATTGAACTGAAGGAAAAAAAGAGGTATTAGTAGTAAAAGTTAAAATAATTGCTCATTCATCTATACCATTAATAGCTGAGTTTGACAATAGTTCTGAAAGTTAGTCTTAGAATACGTATCAAAATGGACAATTACTATCATGTCCTAAGAATCAAATCAAACCACAGTCTATTGACATTTATATATAAAGTCTGCATTTAACCACTGTAGTACTAATTTTCTGGAGATATACCAATGCCAGAGATGTTCAGATAAATGAGCAAAATGAACAATCACAGCTATAGACATTTTAAAGACATCTGCAGATCTGCTTTCTTTTTTAGTCTTTAACTTAAGGCTACATAAAAAGCATTTTTTGTGTCAACTATCCAAATTGGAATGAAAAATTGGGGGAATTAAGCAGAGTTACATGTAGCTGCTGTGGTTGGCACCGAACAAGTGTGGAGTTATGGAAATGAGATATAGAAAACCATTTTGAGAAACAAAGATGTGCTTTGTGTGTTCACCAGAACAGTTTCCCCCCAAGGCCCTTATTCAGCAAAGTAAATGTAGCTGTGTTTTGCTACTGTCCCATAGAAAGATGAAAACAGGGACAGGCAAGCAGTTTTGCATTAGACACATATAGTATGTTCCAGATGTCAAAGAATTATAGTTTTTCTCATTGGTAGAGTTATTTAGCTTTCATTGCCTGATATACAGTATGTGCATAAGTGTTTGTCCACATAAACATTTGCATGTTGTGACAAGCGTAATAGAAACATGCAATTTTAAATGAATATGAACATATTTTTAATAAATTCTAAAAAGCATACTTCAGGGAAAAAATCATTTTCTTGTTTCTTCATTATTCCATTTTCTTTTACCTTTTCAATAATTTATTCTTTTTCTATTTTATATTGCTATCATTTTTTAAAGTCTTTGTAAAATATTTTAATAAAAAATATTCAAAAACGTAAAATAAAAGTATATACCAATATACTGAAATTTATAATAGAAAAAAGTTCTTTCTTTGTACTATAGTTTATACTTCCTAAACTGCCATTATCCAGCTATATATATATTACTAAATTATACAAGTGGAGCACCTGAATAAAATTAGACCTGACGAAACAGAACTTGTGGCTGGTTCTTGGAAAGCTTAATTTAATCGTACTATGAATACATTACCAACTTTAAAAGCATGTATTTCCTTTGATTCTATGGTGACCTGTTGAATGATGGGCACAGGAGAATTCTACATTTGTCCAAATCTTAAAAAAAAAAAAGTCACCCCCTCTCTTAAACTAGCTTTTAAAATTAAATTCAGACTCGTTTCTGGAAGCAAACACTTTTAACACTTTGGCTTTACATTAAGCAATGTAATATTCTGCTAACTGTGAAAAATGCTAATTTGTTCTTAGAAATTATTTTTCTCTAAATATCATTGTAAGTTATCATTGACCTGGTCACTTCTCTGAACTACATAATTTTACATTATACATAGTGACATATAGACTCAAATAATGGCAGACCAAAATCTTTCCCTCTCTCCCCGTCTCTCCCGCCCTCTCTCTTTTTCCCTCCCTCCCTCTCTCTGGAAAGAGAGAGAGAAAAAAGAGAGAGAATAGTAGAGATAACTAGAAAAGTTATTGCCAATACACTGTATATCTCTTTCTTCCCTTCTGTATTTGAAATTTACCTTCCCATTGGGTTTATGATGAATTGATCATCTTCTCTAAAACATCACTATCTGGACTTCCTATTATTGTTATTATAAAAAACCTTTCTTCAAATACCACTATTAAATGGAATATCTTAAAAACAGTTTCCTATGTTACCAACTTTTGTTATATATCTTCTTCAGAAAAACTTCAGTTTACTTTTGATACCAGGCAGACATCAGTTTTCCTCAGCCTTATAAACAGCCTTTTAAAATATTAAGACCTATTTAATCTTAATGATTCATTTCTGTCACATTTTCATTATAATTATATTTTTATTGTCTATATTGAACTGTAAATGTTTCAATGTATTTTCCTCAAAACATTTGGTCATAAACACATAGAAGTATGACAAACACTTATACAGAGTTACAATTCTTAATTTGAAAAGTTACTATTCCGGGATAGTTTCACTGACATGGTATAATACCATATTTTCCACAAAGTCTAGGGTGAAAATTCTCTTGCAAAAGAATATGTGCATCAAAAGACCATTTTTCTTAATTTCATTAAAGCAACCACAATTGTTACCACAATCATGTGGCTGCATCCTGATTTACAGGTGAGCAAAATGATTCCGCCCAATAAATGTGGCTGTTTAATGCTTCAAAGAAAGGTTTGCAATGCATAACAGAAATTAGGAACATATAAGATGCAAGCAACACAACAGACTTGTTATGGAAGAGAGTGAGTGGGAGAAAGGAAGAATTATAAAGTGTTAGAATAACTCCATCTTAATTACAGTAGATATAAATTGTGCAAGGAAATTACTTTGACAGGTTTTCATGATTCTGTTACCTCACCCATAAAGAAAATATTTGTAGCTCGGAATCAAACTGCGGAATCCTGGTGCTCTCTGCTCCCTGATACATTACCTTACACTACTTTACCCTATTAACAATAAAGATCCTTCCAGAAATCTAAGTGGTTCTTCCATTCTCAATTTGCCAGCTTCATAGGACTTGATGCATCATATTCCTATGCATTCTGAAGCAACTCTTCTGAATCAACTGTTTTTTTGTAAAATTATCAGATTTTTTCAAGTACAAAATAAACAAATTTTCTTCCAATTTCTGCTTATACCAGTGCTAATATGCACCTAATATAGATAGTTCTGCCAATACTATTTAGTTTTTCTTCTGAGCCTGCTATGGTCTTCTATATTGTGAAATAAAATGTACAGTAAGTCTATGGAATTCTTGAGTTCATCAAATGGATTCCCTATGTATCCCTTTGAGGATTTTTTATTCTGTTTTAAGCTGTACATGTTTTAATCGTTAGGGGTGAAATTTGGTTGTAAGATATATTGCCGAGAGTTCATTACAATCATTCTTTGATTCCAATGCCCCCATCATCTTCACATTAGTTACCCCAGTGCCTTTCACTTTTCCACTTTATAAAGGACTTGGATATACCAACAAAAGAGATAATCCTCCTTTGTGGGTATTCCCACAGTTAGCTATACGCACATCTGGCTGGATTTTCAACAGGCCACTGTTATTCAAACAATCTATAATCACACAGACTGTGTAGTGATCCAGCAGACCAGAGCATATAGGGTTTCATTATTATGTAGACTACAGTACACATAATATACAAATAAACTCAAAACCTGCAACAGCAACAATAGCACTTTCTATTTGGCTTCATTCAGAGAGTAACCCTCAAAAGAAGTCTTTATCAAAATCTGCCGCTTGTTGACTTATTTTATTATAAATGAGAAAGTAACATAAGAAAATCTCACTGTATCTGTTCAGTATTCTGAAAAGAGCCAACTGGTACAATATTTATAGCTGTTGCTTGTTTTAAATTCAGAATATATGTTAAAAAATGCAATACATTTCCTAGTCAACAGGCTGAGCAACAGCACATGACTTGTAACAGTAGCAGATTTTATAAAATACATAATAATAAGCACCAGCACATCTTTTAAGGCAGAACCATGAACTTAAAATGTGTTATAGTCATTCATGTTAAAAGATCAGTCAAAACAAAATGTCTCATATATTCCAGCACAGAAACACATCCCATCATAAACTCATGTAGCCTAATTATTTTGTGACCAATTTTAAAACCACTTGGTTGAGTTTCTGAGGGTTATTATTAATAGATATATTTTCATGGTAACATCAATAGTTCTCCTATCAAAAAGGACACAAACTTCCTGTATATAATTGATTGATATTATATGGTAAGTTAAGATACAATAAGTCAACATATCAAAAAAAATTACACAATATATTTATATACTGCATATATCCCACAGTAATTCTCAGCTGTGACCTAAGTACCATGAGAATAAAACTGAAAAAGAACTAGATTTCCATGCTGAAGTGAGTGAAAGGATGGACTGAGGACAAAAATGAAAAAACAAAAAACAAAAACACAACAAAAACCCAGAGCTTTTGATATTTCAAGCTCTGTGGTCTGACTTAAACATGACTCAGCAATTGCACGAAAACCTCTTACATGCACAAAGTCTTTATATCCATTGTTAAAGAGGTGACAGCTCTTGTCCATGCAGACTAATGTGCCAGCATGAAGTCTACCAAGCAATGAAAAACTGGAATACTAACACTGCATGCTCACATAGAAGATCCAGTTTACATGGGATTCCAGGGGTGCAATTCTTTGTGGCTAAGTACTTGCCTGCCAGGTATCACATTTAAAGCAAGCATGTGTTTGAGCTGAAATATGATGAATATACACTCTTCTGGTTCCAACATATTATATTTATCTCAAAGGAATAAAATTAAGTTAATCTTCACATACAAAAAGAATAAGCAGGGATATATATATATATATATATATACTTAAAGTCACAACCCCTGGTATGCCCAAGTATGGGAGGAAGGTCACACTTCCACTCTCTGTCATTAGGCTCGTCACAAGAGACCATCCAGACAGAAATATTTTTTACTGTTGCCTTTTTGTTACATTTTGTTATATTTATGCTGATAAATAAATAAAGGGAGACTAGTATAGATCTATTTCAAGCTATTTAGCTCTCATCAGCTAGCCATACCCAAGTTTGGGAATCGGACCTGTGCTCCATTGCCTCCCAGGCAGGGAGTTAACCATTTGAGCTACAGAGAACGACTCCTTATCAGCCAGCCAGGGTGGGAGGTATATACTTAAAGTCACAACCCCTGGTATGCCCAAGTATGGGAGGAAGGTCACACTTCCACTCTCTGTCATTAGGCTCGTCACAAGAGACCATCCAGACAGAAACCCAATAAACTCAAATGGTTGAAATAATGGTTAGCTTGAAATAGATCTATACTAGTCTCCCTTTATTTATTTATCAGCATAAATATAACATATATATATATATATATATATATATATATATATATATATATATATATATATATATATATATATATATATATATATATATGAATGAATGAATGAATGAATGAATGAATGAATGAATGAATGAATATACACTCTTCTGGTTCCAACATATTATATTTATCTCAAAGGAATAAAATTAAGTTAATCTTCACATTATATATATATATATATATATATATATATATATATATATATATATATATATATATATATATATATATATATATATATGCTTTCTGAGGTTTTCGCGGGTGTTAGTGTGTAGGTTTTTGGTTATTCGAGTTTTCTCCCACGTAAAATTGGAGGTGTCTTGGTGACATTTCGACGAAGTCTCATTCGTCATCTTCAGGCTATATATATATATACACACACATACACATAACTGCCCAAAACCAATTCCAAGAAAGGATATGTGCATATATACAATATATTAATCTGCTTGTGACAGATTAATTATTCTGACTTTTTTGCAATAAACCATTATCATACAGAAAGTTATTAGCTGATTTCCAGGACAGAATGAGTACTCTTACAGTAGAAATATACAGTAATTTGTGACATATAATTTATTTCTTTGCCTCTTCTCTCTCCCCTAATTATCACAGGTAATTGAGAAAAAAAATCTTGACAAATACAATAGCAGCCTAAACGCCAAACTTAAATGAGAAGAACTGCTAATTTAGAAGACTTAATAAGCAAAATTACAATTTACAGAGCACTGGAGTTGTTACTTATTCTGGTAACAAAACATCTGCATCAAACAACTAAGCTCAGAAAACACTAAGGACTTCATAGTTAAACCCCAAGCTACATATAGCAATAGAACATAGACTTATATATCACTTTACAGCCTTCTCTATGCGGTTTACAGAGTCAGCATATTGACCCCAAAAATCTGGGTCCTGGGAAGGCTGAGTCAACCCTGAGCCTGGTGGGATTTGAACTGCCAAATTGAAGGCAGCTAGCAGGCAGCAGAAGTAGTCTGCAGTACTGCATTCTAACCACTGCAGCACCGAGGTTCTTTTATTGGTAATATTACAGAATAAGGTGATAGAAAGATAGCTAGCTAGCTAGCTAGACAGAGTTGCCCAACTCTGAAGTTTCATATAAAAATGGCATATAAATCCAACAAACAAACAAACAAACAAACAAACAAAAAACAAACTCTGAAGTTTCATTGATGTTATGGATAAAAAAGCTACAACTCTTGATTGTATGTGATGATTGGAAGGATGCTCTTAATGTTCCCCCACACAAATGAAAAATTATGAAGAAGGAATATAAAAACTACAGGGAAATTGCTGTATTAAGTGGATCTGTGAATATGTTTCACAGAATTCTTGTCACAGCATACAAAAGCGGACGATAACTAAATTTGGAAAATGCGGCTTAATTATATACCAGGTAAGAAGAATCTAAATCAGATGTTTGGTCTTTAGCAAGTCATAGAGAAATATCTGAATACAATAGTGTCAAACATACAAAGTGGTAAGAAATGTAAAGAACAAAAGACAATGAATGAAGCAGTCATTCATTGCAAGGATGGAAAATGGAATGATCTCAGAAAAGATTAGATTTATATTTATATAAATTTATATTTCATTTTTCTTATTATTTCATGATTTAATTTATTATTTACTATTGTTTTCTTTTTGATATTGTTTAATATTGCTTCCACCAAAAGTGAATAGCAGGCATGTATACATGTACTATACAAGAGTCCCTTGATTTAGAATATATTTCCAAAATAGGATTGTACAGGTACATGTATGTTCATTACCTATAGTGGAAACTTGAAACTATTAAATATTTTTTCTCCTCTGATGTTAATGAATAATTTTCATTAAATTCATCAATACTTTTAAATAGATGATTGGCTGAATTATATCAAATAATAAGTATACATGTATGATTCAACCTACATTTAGTATTTTGACAGAAATTACCTGAACAACATTGAAACTCTATGTAGCCAGTTTCTTTTTCTAAAATACTGAAAATGTAATCACCAGGCCATTTAGACAATATTTTTCATGAATATCTATATAATCAATTTTTTAAAACTCTAATAACATCAAATACAATTTCTGTAAAGTTTTACAATTGACGCTAAAATAGAGCTGCTTTAATACCAGCAAGTTAGAAATCAATCTTTGTTATTTATATCACATACATAATTATATGATTAGGTCTATATGCAAGGCCTTTTTTCTGTTATTTCAAAAAATTATATCATTTATAAAAGATTAGGGCCTTGGTAACTTTTTTCAAAATAAAAGATCACTTACTTGAGCTATCTTAGACTATCTTCCTCAAAGTTAAAGACTGAATCTATTTTAATTAAGAAATTTTGTTTAAAGTGAAAGCGTATATTGGTAAAATCTATATAAAGATATAGATTAAAATCTTTAACAATGTGATAGTTCTAGAAATTAATATAAAATATGTACAAAGAATATAAATAATTTATTAAGATAAATAATGGGCACTATTAAAACTCCCAGAGTTATGAAAATAGTCTAAGAATTGTAAGCAAGGAATATACAATATAGTACCATATAGTATTCTAGGGAGATGCGAGGGCTCAGTGGCAAAGAGTCTGATGTATTTCATCATTAGATTAGTATTAGAATAGCAATACAAAAAATATTCACCTAAATGCCATATTTTTACCAATGAAACTACAGGATAATAACAACCAATTAGTCTGATTAGATCAACTTAATAGTGATCACAGACCACCATAGGAAAAAACCCCATATAATATGACAGAGCAGTAAAATAACAGATGTCACCAGATATTTTATGAAGCATATACACTTACTAGGATGTTATTTCACCATACCCTTCAATTTGCAAAAGTAAAATCAAAACACTGCCATATTTAAAGATAAATAGAAGTGTTATCTGAGAGTTGATGTTTTAAGTAAAATAAGCGTCTGTGGCCTGAAAATGCATTAGCAGCAGCAGTTTAAGGCAGTGTGTTTGTATGAAATTGACAGTAAAGGATGCCAGGAACACTAGCATTGCAGTCTATCTGCTCACCTCTAGAATATTCTTACAATTCTTTTTGCCACAAATAGGAAAAATGACATTAAAATTAAGATCCTTTTAAATTTAGGAATTGTAAAATGATTAGGAACTGGCTGGTTTTAATTTTAGAAAATTGCTATTTGCAGTATTAACAGTATCTGTTTCCTGAATACAGGTTTGGCCTTCTTATATTTCAACATTAAAACAGCCCCACTGGAGAAGTCGTAATAATTAAATTTCTTGACAAGGTTTTTTTTTTTAAGCTAGTATTAAAGAGCCAGTTCAACTTAACAAAAGAATAACCCTAACAAATAAGCAATTTGTTATTCTATTTAGCCAGAGGTGATGCCTGCTTCCTGTCAGAGTGCCACATTTGAAATCAAGCAACCAAATTAAAGTATATATTTGTCAGAATTTGGACTGTGTGCTCTCCAAGGAAGCCTAATTGACCTTCATATACTAACTGGAGTATATCAGATTAATTCAGACTACACTTTCCATTTTAAATATAGTTGTGTAAATAAAAATTGTCCTTGGTGCTTTTTGAATATTCAAGGAGAGTAGAAACAAGAATATTTGCCAAGTTATAGGCAAAAAGTTTCAAGTGAAGCATAAGAATAGACCAAATCTCACTCTTTAAATTAAGCTTCCTATTGATTATTTTTACTTTTTCAAGATTTAATTTCAATTTCTTCATTTCATACAGACAATTAACAACAATCCAGACAATTTTTATGGATGTTGTTTTTCTGGAATTAAAAGAGAAATAAGAAAAATATCAATGGTATTTTCATAACCAGGAAACCCACCAAAAGGAATAATAACTTTAAAATGATGTCTGCTTCAAAAGAGAATATATATACACTCATACCATACAATCACCCACATAAACATATGCTACAGATGTGTGCGTGTGTGTGTACATATATCTCTGTCTCTCTGTGTGTATGTTTGTGTGTATGTGTATGTATACACACCCACATACAAACACACCCACATGTCCTGGATAGAAGGAAGTGAACTTCCAATAATCTTTTCTGCCATCCTCACCACTCTCTGCACAGCCTTCCTGTCTCAAATAGTAATACACGGTAATCAATATCATTCTATTTGAAAAATAGACAGAAAGTCAATGAACTAGTTGTCAATATTTTAAATTTGTTTTAGCCATCACATTTTTTTTGATAATTAGGTGTAATTGTATAACTAATATAATGTATACTCTGATGCAATTGTAAAAATAAGAGAATATAAGTTTTAAAGCAAGGGTGTCATTTTTAAAGGCATTATAATTTTTAAACAACAAATACAGGTGAAACTCAAAAAATTAGAATATCGTGCCAAAGTTTATTTATTTCAGTAATGCAACTTAAAAGGTGAAACGAATATATGAGATAGACTCATTACATGCAAAGCAAGATAGTTCAAGCCATGATTTGTCATAATTGTGATGATTATGGCTTACAGCTCATGAAAAACCCCAAATCCACAATCTCAGAAAATTAGAATATAACATGCAATCAATAAAACAAGAATTGTACATAGAACAATATTGGACCTCTGAAAAGTATAAGCATGCATATGTACTCAGTACTTGGTTTGGGCCCCTTTTGCAGCAATGCGGTGTGGCATGGAAGCTATCAACCTATGGCACTCTGAGGTGTTATGGAAGACCAGGATGCTTCAATAGTGGCCTTCAGCTCTTCTGCATTGTTCGGTCTCATGTCTCTCATCTTTCTCTTGGCAATTCCCTATAGATTCTCTATGGGGTTCAGGTCAGGCGAGTTTGCTGGCCAATCCACGGTAATTCCACGGTCATTGAACCAGGTTTTGGTGCTTTTGGCAGTGTGGGCAGCTGGAAAATGGGCAGCATCCCCATAAAGCTTGTCTGCGAAAGGAAGCATAAAGTTCTCCAAAATTTCCTGGTAGATGGCTGCGTTGACCCTGGACTTGAAGCATAGTGGACCAACACCAGCAGATGACATGGCTCCCCAAATCAACACAGACTGTGGAAACTTCACACTGGACTTCAAGCATCTTGCAGTGTGTGCCTCTCCATTCTTAGCCTAGAATATTGCACCTTTTCACAATCTTCTAATTTTCTGAGATTGTGGATTTGGGTTTTTCATGAGCTGTAAGCCATAATCATCACAATTATGACAAATCACAGCTTGAACTATCTTGCTTTGCATATGATGAGTCTATCTCATATATGGTTTCACCTTTTAAGTTGCATTACTGATATAAATGAACTTTTGCACAATATTCTAATTTTTTGAGTTTCACTTGTATAGTTCATAGGTAAAACAAACATTTTATTTTTAAAATGTTCAAATGCTTTCTGACACATTATGGAATTAGATCTGGAAAAATAATATTATATTTGAAGTGAGACCAATTTATGTAGAATTTTTTTTCTCATAGACAATCAAATAATTATAATTAATGTTGTTCATGAAACTGACTTCTTTTTCTGCCAGAATGTTATTGTGCATTAAGTCACAGGGTTTCCAGAGAAACGTTTAAGAATAGTGACTGATTTTCAGGAATCTGGAAGGTAGAAGCTATGCTTGAAGTAGAATGCCTAAACTGAAGCTCATCATTCCATAAGTACTTGTAGTCTTTTTGCCAAAATAACATTACTTCCAACTATTTTGCATTTTTGACAGATGAAATAAATTTGATTACCTCAGAAGGAAATATCAGCATGGTTTACTATTGCATCACAGACTGCTGTATGCACTCAGGAACTTTGATATATCACTACGTGAAGTATGAAAATAAGAGCCCATACCTCAAGAGCAATTAGTCAATATGCCACTTTAATTGATTTCTATATTTAACACATTAATTTTAGCATATAAAACATAGCTTTCAATATTTTTTTAAGAACAAAATAACTCATTTTACTTGGGCCACCTTTTTAAAAATAAACTGTTAAGGAACAAACTATTAAGCTATTACATTTAAAAATGTCAATTTCAAGGTTAAAGTGATGTTCTTGACCAAAGTATGCAGTACAAAATTCAATATTTTATGAAGTTAAATAAGCGGAAATAATATCTCCAAGAACAGACTTTCATTTATTTACTCCATTTTCTATTGTTAACACTAACAATACTTTTATACGTATTTAAATTGTTGGATAATTCCATTGTGAGTTTTATGTTAGGTATTGTTATTTAAATGAACTCATAGGCTGCAGTGTAATGAAGAAATGCATGTTTTGCTTAACTTACTTATCAACTCATATTCTAGCAAAATGAGAATTTGTACCTCCATTCATTCTTAGAGAAAACTGGAGGTCATTGTATTCATCCTAGACTTTCCAAAGCTTTTCTCCAGTGAATAATTATGAGCTTCCAGCTTCTGAAATTATCTGTGTTCATTGTGAAAAAAGAAAAAAAAACTTTTTATCTTTTGTAATGAAATACATTTCAACAAACTTTATAAAACTTGCTTAAAATGTTTTTTTTATGTGACAACTACTTGGTAAAGGAAAAAAAAAGATCTCAATGTACATGTATACGCATCCATACAAATATCCTTTATTTAATTTTACATTTCTTGAACCGTCGATTCCATCAGTTTTCAGCCTTTGAAAAAGTTATCATGTGCAATTTCTTATTTATGTAACTGTCTCCTATTAAAAAAATAATTTCTTCCATTTGCGGTTTTGGAGGTTTTTGTTTCTAGCTCTTCATTGGAAACTATGGACTTAATATTTTTTTAGGGCAAGTTTCTGCATTCATTTTTTAAAAAGTATAATTATAATTCAGTTGGGGGGGGGAAAAGGAATTTATAATAAAGTAACAGTCTTCTGAACAAAAAGATGACTAGGAACATTAATAGTTCAATGAAATCATTATAAAAAGAACATATTAAACCCAAAAGGAACACTAACTGCTACACACATTTCTTCGTTTCATTGAGTTTCTGAGATGTGCTTATTTTGGGAAAGTAGCAAGTTCTACAACCTTCCCATCAATTCAAGCTTGCAATGGTCACATCAAATAGCTTACACTGCACCAGAGCTAGGTTTTATACGTAATCTTCAGGTTATGACAGTTCACTTAGTGACCATTTGAAGTTACGACATAACCCCAAGGACGTACGACATAGTCCCAAAGTTACAAATATTGCGGCACCATGGCAGTTATTCACATTTACAAACGATGGCAGAGGCACTGTAACATTTGCCTTGCCTATTCCTCCCCACACACTAGGTCTCCAGAGACATTGGGCCTATGGAACATCACTTACCTTGCAATGATCTAGCAAGTCGTTGGTTCCTTTGCCTGCTCCAGTGCATTCATAGAGAACAGAAGTCTAAAGTAGTGCAAGATCACATGAGAGAAGTAGCATGAGATCTTGTGCTACTGATCTCATGTGATCTTGCAGTACAGTACTTAGGTCTCTGTTCTCTGAGCACCAAAACCTGCACAAAATCCATGGAAAAAGACTGAAAACAGAGAGGACTTTTGCCACAGATCTGCTACAGACCTCAGTTCGTAGAAAACAGAGACCTAAAGTTCTGTATTGTAGTGCAAGATTATGCGAGATCAGTAGCACGGGATTTTGCACTACTGATCTCATGTGATCCCACACTACAGTATTTTAGGCCTCTGTCTTCTACCAATGGAGGCCTGCATGAGATCTGGCTGAAGACCACTTGCAAGCTGACGAGACTTGGGTCAGTGAAATTGTGTTGCTTCAAGCCTCCCATCAGCTTGCAAATACTTTTCACGCAGAGACTGGAACATTCAAGTGCTGAACAGAATGATCTAGCAATTTAGGTTGTCAGGACTGCATTCTATCTAGCATTTCCCTGACGTAAGCCATACACTAAATAAATTTACTGCTATATTCTCACAACTTTATAAGCTAAGATAAGAATAGTAAAAAAAAAACCTTAATGGTCATGCTCATACCCCTGAGTAATATCCACATCCTTGAGTTCAACCTATTGAAACCTATCCAACAGAATTGAAACATTTATTGCCTCAATCATCTTCCCGGAATCTGTTCTTAATGTGGAATTCTCATTTATGTAATGCAAAATTTTTTATTAGTAAAGTAATAAATATGAGATTATAGCTCAAGAATATTTTTATTTGTCTATGACAGAACAAAACAACTCTTAACTATTTAAAATAAATTAACTGAACTGAACATAGTGTCTTCTGATAATGAAAACATGGTAAAGGTTTTCTTTGCTTTCTTTATCACTATAGTAAATTCTAAATAAGTTCAAATTAATAATATATTATTCACCACAATTCTGATTACCTATCTTTTAGTAATAATTTTATCAAATCACTATATATTACTCCAGCATCAGATGAATAGCAATTTGTGTCAAATACAAGGAGTGGTTTTCTACTTATTTTAGTTGTGGGATTTTCCAGGCATCTGGCTAGATAGTAAAGCAGTAGATATGCATTTGATTTCAGCCAAAAGGGCTATTGCTATGTTTTGAGGGGAGAAAAAAGAAAATTGATCATGTTAATTGGGACAAACAAAAGTCTTTGCGCAACTTACACTATTGAATAAATAGAGGTATTTATACCTATACCTTTCAACTCTCTTGTATTTCACTACCATAACAGTGTAAAAAATGTTTATCCTAGCTAACCTGAAATAGCCCTTTAAGGTACATTCTATCCTGATTATATTTGACATGTAAATTCTTGCCAAAAAAAAAAAGATAGTATCTGAAGCAAATATTCAAGAACAGCTGTAACCATTTCATTTATTAAGGCTTCTAAGGCTGTAAGTGTTTTATGGTCTCTAGAACACTGAAGTTACATTGTCCCAAAGGCCATAAATGTTACATACAAGAAGACATTTCAGCATTTTTCTCACTTCAGCAGTAAGAAAAAGATAATAATGTTTCTTATTTTAGAAGAAAGTTCTACAAAAAACAGTATAATAGTTTGACCAAAAATACAAATGTTAATAGTGATGATTACACTAGTTTCTGAATTGGCTGATCATCATTTTTTTTCCTACTTGTTCCGGCATTCTGACCTAATACCACCCACCCTATTAAATTATTCTGGCTCTCAATTTGACAGGTTCAGATGAGAGAAACTAAATTTTCTTTTGTCAGCAAGCATATAGGTAGCTCTAGAAAGAAAATTATTTTCTGTGCTAGTTAACATTTAATTTGCATATTTGCATCTTGTAATCTTGCATATTTTGTATTGTATATGGATGTGCATTTGTATGTTTATTCAATTTATAATGAACTAAAGAGGATGCACACACAAACACACGCACATACGCACAAAAGAAAAGTACAAAAATATTCAACTTACTACCTGAACAATTCTAATGGAATCATGAAAACAAGATCTAGCCATTCTTCCTTGTATGAATGTCGCATTCCATAATTACTAAATATTGATTTTAAGAATATTTAATCATATACAATATACATCAATATACATATTTAGGAATAAAATATTCCAAGACATGTTTGATGGTCACCAAAGAACAATATTCTAAGACTTTTGTGCATTTACCAAATGTAAACTGAAAAGATTACTTCAGTTGCTACCTTACCATTCCAAATGTTATGGCTCTCCGTTGATCTCTATTGTTCTATAAAACTCTTCTAAGCATTGGTTAGCTACAAGTTATGTTATAATAATCTGAAGTTCAAAAGAATATATAATATTTCCACAATATCACAACAACCATGCTTCAATACTTCGATGTTTCTCTTAAGCAACCCCACTTTACTCTAAAAACTGATTACAATATTGTAATTACAGTGTTTAGGAGAATAGTTCAATATATAAAGCAAGACTATAGGAAAGTCCTGGAATCTAATATGAAATACAGCTTAGATTGAAAAAACCTTGGGGAAAAATACATCAGATTTACTTAAAGGATAATGGGTTAACTTCAGCTAATTTTGAAATTTATCCAATGTGAATAATTAATTAATTGAGTTTAGCATTGTAACTCTGTATAAGTATTACATACTTTTATACTTCGGGTTGTTTTATTTTTATTTTGCAGAATCAAAATGTATTCTATAAGAAACAAGAAAAAGATTTATCACAGTAACAACATTGATATTAAAAGGTAAAAACAAAATAGTAAAACATTATACACCAAAGATGCATTAAAAGAGCCCCTTTGCTCATTCTTAAAAATGAGGAGAGATAAGACATCTGTACCCCAAGTGATAAACTATTCCATGGCATAGGAACAGCCTGCTTCCTCACTTTTATCCCTCTGACTCCCAGCAGGACAGGAATGGGATTTGACTACTTAAGTCAAGTTAGACCCAGACCACATGGGACTTTATAGGTAATTATCAGTACTTTGAACTGGATCCAGAAATTAATAAGTGGCCAGTGTAGTGCCCATAGCACTGATATAACTCTGCTAAAACAGTTCTCCCTATTGATGCTGAAGTTTCCTTATCGACTTCAAAGGGACCCGAGTGAATGCCCTGAAAAAATCAAATCTAGATTTATTTATTTTATTTTATTTTAATTTATTTTATTAAACACATTTATATGCCGCCCAATCCCGAAGGACTCCGGGCAGTTTACAAAAATAAAGAGAAAAAACACATAACGAAACACATAACGAAAGAACAGTTTAAAAACAGCAACACCTCATACATTCATTCTAATCAGGGCTGGACCTCAACAGTGAGGTCAACAGCCCCAGGCCTGCCGGAACAGCCAAGTTTTTACAGCTTTCCTGAAGGCCATGAGAGTGGGTATGGTCCGGATCTCCGGGGGTAGCTGGTTCCAGAGAGTCGGAGCAGCCACAGAGAAGACTCTCCTCTGAGGGCCCGCCAGCCGACACTGTCTGGCTGACGGCATCTGAAGGAGGCCCAATCTGTGGCATCTTACTGGCCGCTGGAAGGTATGTGGCAACAGGCAGTCTCGAAGGTACTCTGGCCCTAAGTCATGTAGGTGATAACCAACACCTTCAATTGTGTCTGGAGACCAATTGGTAGCCAGTGCAGCTCACGGAGGACAGGTGTAACGTGGGTGTACCTCGGTGCACCCAATATCGCTCGCACGGCCGCATTCTGAACTAACTGCAGTCTCCAAATGCTTTTCAAGGGTAGCCCCATGTAGAGCGCATTGCAATAATCCAGCCTTGAGGTGACAAGGGCATACCAGCTAAAAAATGCCGTTTCTAAATCGATGGTAATTCAAATAATTTAGGAACGGTAAAGAAAAATTGGAAGTCCCGATCAGTGGTTCCGAACGGTCTTGTCCCCAGAACAAGACCGTTGTCCTCCGGGTCTTCAGCTCTGGCACGGGGCTCTCCTTTAGATGTAATAACGGCACAAGTTACTGTTGCAGAGCTTTTATGCACTCACAATTTCCACAGCAGAACTAAATTTGATCTGCTGTGGAAAGGCTGTATAGACTTATTTTAATTTATGTATATTGCCAAATGGTACAAAGGGCATCAAATTAAGAAGTTAAAGATCTAAACTAGTAGCAATCAAGTAGAATTATATTGTTTATTGTTAAATATTGATATTTTTAAAATAATATATTGAACATATGTTCCAGCTTTCTAATGAGTGATTATGGTTATTAATCTATGATACACTCCAAAGTTTTAAAAAAGTTTATTTTTATACATGATAGTTGAAGCAAGATTATTATATTCATAAAAGTGCAAATGGGGGAATATATTTATGAAAATATTGGAACTTGCTGAGATGGCCGAATTAACTTTTAATCAAAGAAAAGGCTATGTACATTTATTGCTGACTAGTCTACCACCTTGGCCTTATTTTGGTTGCATGCAATGTTGTTCATGTAATGAAGTACTTACACAATTGGCTTTAGTAATCCCTTTAATTGGACTGCCTTCATTAAGGGGGGATTTTTTTTCCACACTATATATCACACAGAGAATGACCATTCATGAAATAAACAGGCACTAAACGTTTTTGTGATATTTCTTCATTCACACTCCCTCTAGATATCAGTAGGATCCACTGCACTACTTTCTCTCTCTTTCTTTCTCTCTATTTGCATTAGTCTTTGCTATGAGTATTGCATAAAAGTCAACAATGTGTCAGAGTACATCAATTTAATCGTAATATTGACTTAATAGTTTCCATCTCTCCAAGTAAGTTTCCCCCAAATGATACCACTATCGATATACACTAAACAGCATAGTCAGTTTCACATGGAACAAGACATAAAAAGGAAGTTGTATCTTAAGTTCTTGAAAGACACTTGTTCTTACTTACTGAGTGAATGGAACTGAAAAGTAATTTATGTTTCTGCTTTTGGTGCCATGAGATAGAACATTCTGATCCCTTTGTGCCCTTAAATGACCAATTTACTGCATTGATTACGTCAAATATAAAAACTCACAAACATCTTATTTTTATTAGTGTTAGTAAAAAAACAAAGTCTACAAATGCAACGTTATTTTTGAATCCAACTTTTTCATATGATAATTGTACCTAATAACAAAAACAACAACAAAAATATGAACCTATAGTTAAGCTAGAAAAACCCTTATATTAAGGATACAAATATTGGACAGATACCATAAAGGCAGCAATGGGGGGGGGGGAACCTATTAGCACACAACAAGCAAACAAATAAACTATTACACACATACATTGCCCTTATTTCTTTGAATACATTTATGCATTATAGGAATCTGTTCTGACCCCCCCTTGACGGCTTGTTAACAAACGCAGGCAGGCAACTTAAAAGGAAGGCTTTCTTTATCAGTTTTCAGTTCAAACTGGCTTCCAGCCCAGAAATAACCTAACCATAAGTCTCCGATAAGAATTCAAAACAACAGTTCTTACAAACATTGCAGTTCTTCCACAGTCTTCACAGATCAGGTTTACATGAAACACCAAAGCACTTTTCCAAGTGTAACAGGCATAAATAAGCAAGCAATATTGTACCAGACACGGAACACACGAAGGAACGACGTTGACTCCAGTGACTGGGGCGTGGCAGCATCTGTCCTTTTATCCCCAAACCTCCTCCCACAAGCCCCAGCTGCATACTGAATTTTGTATCCTGAAAAAACTCAGAACTGCTGAGTCACAACAGAATCTATGGTTAAGTAGTGATACATGTGACAAATAAACATGTATGATTCTCTCATAAAAGGAAGGAACTGATATTTTGCTTTTTAAAAACTGTGTTGAAACAGAAATACTTTGAGAGTTAACAACTTGATGTTGTATACATTAAAACTTAATAAAACATACTGTCCTTCATAAACTTAGGGACAGTGTTTGTTTGACATATTCACATTTCATTTTTCACTGAATGCTTTGTCTTACAATATGAAGATCAGTTCTCCTTATCCTCTACCTGGATAATGAATGAAAATGCAAGATATAATTAATATCTGTATAGATTCTTACAATATGAATTCAGCTGTTCTGCCATACAAGGCATTTCAGGATACAAGAATGTCAACTGCCCTTTAAAAAAAAACCATACTATTAAACTATTCAGCTTAGGGGTTTTGGGGTGAAATATTTTTGTCAGCTATTCTGGCACCAGGAGCTTTTTTAACGAGTCAAATTCAGAAGGTAGGGTTGCCTCATTGTCAAAAAGAGAAAAAAGATATTCAATTAAAATTTTGTATCAAAGATATTAATGACCATTTTAACTGAAGGATTTCAGCTGTTCTGCCATACAAGGCATTTTCCTGTGGTTGTCTTCTGGTAACATGGTAACATCTCGTGTTTTTATTGCAGTTAAATGGATGAAGTCAGATGTTAACACCAGACAATGGTACTTTCCCATCAATTGGTGCATTGTGTGCATTCAACACTCTTGGCTTCACTTGTTTCAGTATGGGTAACAATAAATTTGTTCGCAATTTTATTACCTCATTATGAATTATATAACTTGTATCAGAACATGAAACCACCTATAATTTGTAATATTAACTCCATTTTTTTTCTTCTCTAAATTATATCAAGATGAAAAAAGTAAGTTCTTATGCTATAGAGCTTTGCGTTATACTCCTTTTGGTAAGTGTCTATACTACCTTATAGGTAATAAGTGAAATGTATTTAGTGTTTGCCAATGAAACAGAACAGTGTATATATTCTGAGGATGTGTTCAGAAATGCCTGCAGAATTTGGTACAGCATAATTATAAAACAGCCTTTTGTTCTCAGAAGCTGATGATGGATAGCTATAACTCTTTTTAAGTAGAAATAAGACTAGCCTTGTGTCATTAACTGCCATTTTTTAAATAAAAGATTCACAGTAGTTTGACTTTTGATCTGTGACCTAACTAGAATGACCACCTGCATGAGATATGAGCTGTTAGTAGCCTTGCTTTGTATCATCTTATGAACATAGAAGGCATTTAAAACAAGGAACAACTTGATACATAAATGCTCCAATAGGTGAAAGAAATGTTCTATCAGAAATATGGGTTCCTTACCAGTGAAGAGGGAGCATACATAGTTTATGAATGGTACCATTAATATATATGCAAGGCCATATCATGTGATTGTGTGCAAAAATCTGCAGTACTGGATTATCGTATTCATTCTAAGAAATCAGGAATCACTTGTTTAAGGTTGTAGGTAAATAATTTAACTTAAATGCATTTATGCTATTTTACCTGAAAGCCATATTTGAAAAAATGTACTAGTAACACATTTCTAGTTCTAATTTCTCGAATTAGAACAAATGTATATGTAGGGTCTGTGTCCTACTTAATATCTATAATGCTTAGCTCCATAATGCTTCCCTCTATTCAGGAACATTTGAGGGGAAATGAGCCAAATATAATTATCTTCATTTGTTGTTTCTATTTGCCAAATCATCCCAAGAGCACAGTATATTGGACTGATCAAAATTCTTCACAATGTACACTTCCCTTTCATCATATAGTATTTTGAATATGTGGTAGCAAATTCTAGAACACTGATAGCTTGTCCTGCTGCTAAATGGTGCTTAAGAATTCTAATACATAATTCTAGCCCATAATTCTAGTCTAGAGCATGGGTCCTCAACCCATGGGCTGTGGCCCGGCACCGGGCAATGGCCTGATCAGAACGGACTGTGCAAGAAATGGGAGAGCACTCAAGCATGCACAGCTTCACTTGCCTGAGTGTGTGTGAGTGTGCAAAGCTCCATTTGTAACCCTCTCTCTCTTAGATTAGCAATAGCAGTTAGACTTATATACCGCTTCATAGGGCTTTCAGCCCTCTCTAAGCGGTTTACAGAGTCAGCATATCGCCCCCACAGTCTGGGTCCTCATTTCACCCACCTCGGAAGGATGGAAGGCTGAGTCAACCTTGAGCCGGTGAGATTAGAACCGCTGAACTGCAGATAACAGTCAGCTGAAGTGGCCTGCAGTACTGCACCCTAACCACTGTGCCACCTCGGCTCTTTCTCCAAGTGGCCTTAACAGCTCTAAAAGAGAGTGCTGACTAGATAATCACAAAGAAATACAATTCTTCCACCCGCCCCCCACCATCTTATTAGAACCTACCCTCCCATCTTCTCCACTATCCAATGTCAACTGTCAGTACCTAACCTTCCACACCCAACATTATAACTGATTGATCTTCTTGGATGAGAAGCGAAGCAATTTTTTCTTCCTCCTCAAGGAAGGAAAAAAAAACTCCAGTCCAGTTGAATTTTGAGAGAGAAAAAGCATCTTTGAGACTACCTGTCAGATCACTGGAAATATATCTAAGCACCATAAAAAAAAAACTCTCCAGCTATATAAGGTATCTAGCATCAACCTGCTTAAAAGAGTTTTTTGCCCCCTCAGAGGTCTAGCGTTCTGACCATTTGTATCTTGACCAAATCCAATTCTTCTATGGCAAAGAATGATAACAACCTCGATCATCCCAAATCATAAGCCATCTGTTCTGACTATACATGTGACTGCTCTTATGGGTTCAACTAGGATCATCTGGAACAGGCCCACGGGTTACCATGGAAATTGTGACCCCCACCCCAAACTTCACTGGTTCATACTTCCAGGACATGTTGAAATACAATACCTTAGCATTAAAAGCCTGGGAACTTCATGTCAAGCCCATTGCTAGGCCACATTAAGGACCAAGACCTACATACCCACACTTAGGCAAAAAAGTCTGGTAGAACCTTTTCTGGTGAATAAATTTTATTAAAAGGCATAAACACACTTCCTCGATGTACAAAAAGTACTACTCAGCTCTCTGATTTTTGCCACCACAGATTAATAGGACATTTCTTCTACAAATTCAGTTAGGCATCTTTAATGCTAGTCTGGGGAAAACAGAACTGTTTAAAACTGTAAAAGGAATTTGTCACCATGTATAGTGGGTTCATTAAGGTGGAATCTTTTTGAATGTTTTGAAATGCTGCTTCCCAGTTTTCTTACCACTTGAGCTAAGTTGTTATTTATGAGGTATGCTGCCAAAAGACTTGCCTTGTCTCCAGATTTTTTTATGTCTGCTATCTCTTCCATTTCTTTCTTAGCTTGCTCACAAATTTTCATATTTCACCCTCAGTTCTACTATGAAATTCAGACCTGCAAATAATTACTACTGCTATCCCACATACCTTGTCCTTGTGACTGCCTGTATTGTGACTGACTTTCATCTTTCAATTAGCACCTGGAAAAGAGACTACTTAGACAAGCTAGCTCTTCCTATTTACTTTTGCAAGCTGTGAGACAATAAACTTCCAGCTCTAACCCCAGTTAGATAATTATTTGCTTCTTTTGTCCTAGCAGGTGCCCACTGTCTCATCAATATGTAATCTTCCCTTGCTAGATTCAGCAACTATAGAGATGGAGGAGGAAAGAGAGGTTGTGGGACGATAAAACTTGCCCAATGAAAGCAACCTTTTTTGGAGATTGTCTTCACTGGATGGACTTACTGTGGCAGACGGAGGAGGAGCCTTGGGTGCTATAAGTCGTTAATAGGGACAATAAAAAAACATGAAAGTGTTTCAATTCTGAAACCTCTTTTAATGTTTAAAAACCTCTTTATAAAACAAGGTTTTCAGAAAACATGCTGCAAAAATTGGAAACATATATCATAGATATTAGCTGAAGTTGGTACTTTAGCTTCTTGCTACTTAGTCAAGCCTGAGTTCAGCACGTAAATATTTATAGACCATTTCTGCTGTGCAATAATTCCTTATTTTTGTTGCAACTTTTTGTAACACATCTTTGCTCGCTTGAGATATATATTTTTCTAAAGTACATAGATGTCTACTTTAGAAATGAGTTTTTACTTGCATAGTACTATATGTTTTGATATGATGAGGCTTCTGACTACAATCTATTTGAAGGCTTACAACTTCTTAATGATATTAGGTTGTTTCCATGAAAGGGCAAGGACAAGGATTTCATTATATTTTAGCCAGTGTGATGTATCACATTCTTTGTACATGTTGTCTAAAGGCAATAGTACAGGGACATATCCACTGGGACCTTGCTGTAGGAGGAAAGTATAATTTTGATAATAGTATTTCCAGCTGTACAGATGGTCAAAGTTGATGTTGACAGATAAATAATTCCAGATGATATATAAAAGAAAAATAATGAAACCAAGTACATGTTCATACTGTATTTAAAAGAGCAACTGTAAACTACAGATGAAAATGTGTACTGTACTTAGACTATAATAATATGTCCATAGAAAAATAAATCTTTAGACATAAATCAAGTGTACTGTCCTAAACTTTGGCATAAGTGTACTATACAGTCAGCATAATTATTAAGGCTTTCCCTTTAAAAAAAAATCTTAATTATTTAATGAAGAAACATTTGAACAGAGATCATTTGTGCAAAAAAGCCCTTTTGTCTCTTTCTTTAGTCACCACATAAAATTTGTCTAAGATGCTAGCTGGGTAGAAAGACTGAAGAGTAAGGCCACAGGACCCCTTATGTAGTTACTATAAAATCAACTTTAAAATAACATTCACTTGGCCACTAAATAAATATTATCCAAAAATATAATACTATTTAATTAAAAACTTCAGTACAATTTTAAAAAGAGCTTATGTCAATTAGCTTCTTTAGAAGTAAGTACAACATCCAACATTCCATCTAAATACAAATGCTTTTGTATGTCGGCAGAATATCAGATAGAAGGATTAGCTGAACCTCCTTTGGCACAAGAATTCAAGAAACTGAAAACCCCTGCTGAAGAGAATGGAGGCTGTTTCATTTGACTTTAAGTATTTTTAGCATCAAAAAGTTGTTTTTAAATGTGCTTAAAATGTAATTGCTGACTCAAACAAGTATTTTTGGGAAATAAATACACAGAGACACTCTTATTATTGTCCCAATGTCAGCCATAAATCCTTATTGATATAAACATGGTCTCACTCCTGTGTTCTTGATCACAAAGTAAATAAAATAGTTCTACACCACCTTAAAAGAAAAATGTCTGCTCTTTACATTAACAATGAAATTATTTCTAATATGAAGCCTATGAAATAACATGATTTTCTTAAACTGAAAAAATATGTACCTACATAATTACATGTTCAATGTAGAAGATATTATGGTACAACTAAAATAAAAACATAGAACTCAGTTCAATTATGCATTTAAAATAATTTCTTCCTAAATTCATTTGATCAATTTCCTTATCCTTAAGGACAAATATATCATTTGAACTTGCTCAAAGTTTTACTTACATTCTGGATAGAATCACTAATGAAAAAACTTCTCCCTAAAGATCTGTATTTACACTTATGTCTAGAAAATGTTTTCTTTATCATTTTTTAAATAAAATGTGTTATGATCATAAAGTAATGTTTGTATCCTCCAAATTATAGTAACAATGTTCAAGGAGCTTTAACGTTTTTTTTTATTTTTAATTTTCAAAACAAACACAACACATAAAATCTTCCTTCTTTACATACAGTAGAAAGTGTATCAGTTGGTTACAAAAGGCTTTCGTGCATCTCTTCCACAGTCATCAAGCATAATTCACATTAACTCAAGTATTTTAACTCAGATATTTATACATGTTACCCTTATCATACCTCCATTTTTATTTAACTATAATTGTTTAAACAGCCTTCATCATAAAATATACCAAGATTTAATACATAACCACATACTGGCATTTCATTTAATATTTCTAAAATCCTCCACTTAACACTTAGTCCTTATGTCCTATTCTAGCTAAACATCCATAATATTTAATAGCAAAGTTTTCTAATCCTCCTTTCCAAATCACTTTTTGCAATTTTCATCTAGTTTCGTTATGTTGTATCCATACATATATATAGGTTGTCATCATTATCTCTCCTTTATTTGACTATATCCTATATCATAACATTTCCCCCTAATAATCAAAAGTTAACTGTATCTAACTTAGTTCTTTTTTATTAACCTTTGTATATAATCCAAAAGGATTTCTAATCTTCCTTTCATGGGTACCACTCAATATTCATATCCAATTATTACTTCTCATAACACTACACATTGTATACATTATCATTTTCAATATTTATTTAATTATATCTATTATCACTAAACTTCACTAAGTTTAACTAGTTTTAAGTTATATTCTTCCATTTATCAACCTGTATCTTTCCAATAACAAAACAATCTCATATCTTCTGCCATTTGTGATACCAATCCTCTAATGATCTTCTTGATCAGCTTTGTATGGACTTCTCTTAGCAGCTCCTTGTTTATAAGATCTCTCATATAATCTTGATGCCCTCTTTCTGTTTCCTTATTCAGCTTGTCTTTGATTGTCAGCAGTGTTATCAATGTTTTTGCTAATAGAATTTATTTCTTTAATTCCATGGATTCTTTAATTTTATCTTCTTCTATACCTTTGGAATAGATTTCCTCTCCCTTTAATTCCTCTTTCAGTATTCCATTCTTTCCATTTTCAGAAACAAACCAATTACCATAGATATCAGCAGGTTTAATCTCTTTATATTCATTTTCCACTTCAGTTTTTTGAGTTTCAATCACACCATTTTGCATTTGATGAACATCCTCAATTTTTTCATCATATTTTCTTGTTATGTGCTCTAGATATTCCAGTTTTTTCTCTACTATATTTGATAATTTCTGTAGTTCTGAAAATATATTTTGCAAAGTTAAGACCTTTATTTTCTCTTGACGTTGTGCCATTCTAACAAACATAGCTGCTCTAGCTTGGAAGGTTAATAAAATTAAAGCATAGATTCACAAAGAACATTGTTTTCACTTTTCTCTGATTGAAAATATACTTCAAAGGGACATCTGTGTGTTTCCCTTCTTATCACTATGTAGCCAAACAGTAAAACCTTGTGGTGCCAAGTCAAAACAATTCGTGAAAAAAACCCCGTCTGTTTTGAATATACAAAGCTCTGATCAACAAAACCTCCCAGCCTCCGAGCTGAAACACTGTTAAAGAGTTTCTTTTTGTATCTTTTTTGTATTTCAAGTTAGAAAAAGAGGTCCAATCTTTAAATGAATTAGAAAAATACCCACAGCAATAAAAGAGAAAAACTTTAGTGTATAGATTACAGAGCATCACAAAGAGTAGAAGAAGAAAACTTAATCCATCCATTTCAAAAGGTTTGCATAGATTCGATCCATGAAAATAGCATTTAAAAAGTAAGATAACCACTGTCCAAAACCATTACAAATTTAATTCCGCCGCTGGTTCTTCTATTCTTCAATTTAAATTGATTTTTAAGTTTTTATAGGCAGTCTCTTTTTTAAAACAATAAAAATTCCTCACCAGCTGGAAACACTTTCTCTTTCTGTTTTGGAGCCGTCCTGACTTTGTCAGCCTTGACTGGATTTTTTGTTGCCGGCTTGAAGAACTTCTCTTGCTTCTTTCAGGGATTTTGCGATATCCCCGAGATCAGCAATACGTATTCTTCCTGTTCACCATCTCTTCAGGACGCTTTAGGTCCGTTTGGACCACCCAGTGGCAAAAGTGTTGGCTGTGGTCTCAGAACATTGAGACCACACAACCTTTGTTGCGACATTGGCTCCTCCTCCAAGGAGCTTTAATTTTGAGGATATATTTTATCTTTGGCATCTTTTCCTCTAAAGTTCCCCTTTTCCAGGTCTACCATAAAATTTTGAAACTACTAAAAATTAGCACCCTAAAAATTCTAGAGGAAAACAATGTTGCTGAAAGCCTAGACAGTAAAGGGGGGGGGTCTATATAATTGCTAACAAACTGGACCGTTTGAATGAAATAAGGTTTCTTTTTGCATACATTAGTACAGGGGTGTCAAACTTGCGGCCTGTGGACCAGATGCGTTACGCACTGGCCACGCCTACCCCTAGTTTAGCGAAGGGGACAAAAGTCATGATATGTCATGTGATAACGTGACAATGCAAGTTTTAAACCCCTGCATTAATAGTTCTCATTCTTTATCTATTGTTTAGAAGATAATTGAAAATATTAAGTTCTTTTGTTTTTTATGACTGCTGAATGGAGACAAATTTAACAAAATATTAAAATGTTATGTTAGCCTTTTATAACTGGATATGAAGACCAGGGTGAAGAAATAAGTTTTTTGGTATGTGATTAGGCAGAATTCTATTGATAGCAGAAAGCATTTGTAATGTTGGTGAGCCTTATATTTTGTACCAGTTACATTTTGAAAAATTGTAAGTTTGGTAAATGTGCTTATCTTGCAAATCCCTAGAGTCAGTTGCTATAGTGGTTAAGGCATCAGGCTCAAAACTGGGAAACCATGAATGCTACTCCTGTTTTAGCCTCAAATTCAGCCAGGTGTATTTGAGTATTTGAGTATTTTATTAAATTTATATGCCGCCCTTTTCCCTGGGGGGACTCAGGGCGGCTCACAACTCAAGAGGGGAGGGGGGAAAACAAACTTTAGACATATAGAACAATACAAATTTAAAAAACACAACATTCATACCATTCGGGCGGGTTACAATCTTAGTCCCAGGCCTGATGGGATAGCCAGGTTTTGAGGGCTGTGCGGAAGGTCTGGAGGGTGGTGAGGGTACGAATCTCCACGGGGAGATCGTTCCATAGGGTCGGAGCTGCCACCGAGAAGGCTCTCCTCCGCGTGGTTGCCAGTCGGCATTGACCGGCAGATGGAACTTGGACGAGGCCTAATCGGTGAGATCTAATAGGTCGCGTGGAGGTAATCGGCAGTAGGCGGTCTCTCAAGTACCCAGATCCACTACCATGAAGGGCTTTATGGGTGACAAGTAGCACCTTGAAGCGTACCCGGAGATCGACAGGTAGCCAGTGCAGCTCGCGGAGGATAGGTGTTATGTGGGTGAAACGAGGTGCACCCACAATCGCTCGCGCGGCCGCATTCTGGACTAGCTGAAGTCGCCGAATACTCTTCAAGGGCAGCCCCATGTAGAGCACATTGCAGTACTCCAGCCTAGAGGTCACAAGGGCACGAGTGACTGTTGTGAGAGCCTCCCGGTTCAGGTAGGGGCGCAACTGGTGCACCAGGCGAACCTGGGCAAATGCCCCCCTGGTCACAGCTGATAAATGGTGTTCGAAGGTCAGCTGTGGATCCAGGAGGACTCCCAAGTTGCGGACCCTATCTGAGGGGTGTAGAGTTTGACCCCCCAGCCTGAGAGATGGAATATTTGCCGAATTGGTGGGAGGGAAACACAACAGCCACTCGGTCTTATCTGGGTTGAGCACAAGTTTGTTAGCCCTCATCCAGTCCCTAACAGCTTCAAGTCCCTGGTTCATCATGTCCACCGCTTCATTGAGTTGGCACGGGGCGGACAGATACAACTGGGTATCATCCGCATACTGATGGTATTTTATCCCGTGCCGCCGAATGATCTCGCCCAGCGGTTTCATGTAGATGTTGAAAAGCAGGGGGGACAGGACCGAACCCTGCGGCACCCCATATGTTAGGGGCCTAGGGGTCGATCTCTGCCCCCCAACTAACACCGACTGCGACCTGTCCGAGAGGTAAGAGGAGAACCACTGCAAGACAGTGCCTCCCACCCCCACCTCCCGCAGTCGTCGCAGAAGGATACCATGGTCGATGGTATCGAAAGCCGCCGAGAGGTCAAGGAGAACTAGGATGGAGGCGTAGCCTCTATCCCTAGCTCTCCAGAGGTCATCGGTCAATGCGACCAAAGCGGTTTCTGTGCTGTAACCAGGCCTGAAGCCGGACTGGAATGGGTCAAGATAGCTAGCTTCCTCCAAGGACCGCTGGAGCTGAAAGGCCACCACCTTCTCAACAACCTTCCCCACAAAGGGGAGGTTGGAGACTGGACGATAATTGTTAAGAACGGCTGGATCCAAAGATGGTTTCTTCAGGAGGGGTCTCACCACCACCGCTTTAAGTGCGGGGGGAAAGACCCCCTCCTGAAGGGAGGCGGTAACAACCGCCTGGATCCAGCCCCGTGTCACCTCCCTGCTGTTAGCAACCAGCCAGGAGGGGCACGGGTCCAGCACACATGTGGAGGCACTCACAGCTCTCATGGCCTTGTCCACGTCCCCAGGGGCAACATCCTGGAACTCAACAGGTGACCTTGGGCTAGTCACTTTCTCTAGTACTAGGAAGAAGGCAATGGCAAACCACTTCTAAAAATTTGCCAAGAAAACTGCAGGAACACGTACAAAGAGCCACCAGGAGTATGCACATGCACATACACACATTACAGGATATTATCACTGTGAAATTGATGGGCTAGAGTGCACTAGAAAATTTAATACAATTTCTCATGGTTTAAACACTCTTAATATTTCTTGCTATTCAAAAAAGAGTTACCTATATCACATTTAACTACTGTTTGTTCAGTCACTATTTAGAAATAATTCTATCCCTTATTTCTTCCTTCATCATTCCTCCTCTGTTTCTAACAACAGTTCTATTCATATACGCTTTTCCCAGAACTATATGTGTGTCACTAATGAGAAGGAGTGAGTCAAGAAAATATTCCAAGAGTATGGAAGAATGCATCCCTTGGTCTTTCAGATGCCATAGTAATATTTTTAAATGATCAGGTGATGAATCTATTCATAATTATGGTAGATAAGAAACTCACCATAGAATATTATAGAATCAAACCAACATTGCAAATATATAGCGGCAAATGAATTAATGGAGTCAAGATGCAGCAGGGTTTTCTCACTTCAGCTTAACAAACTGTTTCAACAAAATAAAATAAAACTCTCCAGTTTTCAGTTGAGCAATTGAATGCATATCTACAAGGCATCTAGTAAGGTTATATCAAGAAAAGGCAAACTGACTGCCATTCTATGATAATTGCTATATTCCAGGAATGTTAGGATAAATATTGTTCAGAGCCTTCCTTCTTCCCCTCCCCACAATCCTACAATTCAAAATTTGTTAATAAAGCAAATTTAAATTGTTTTTCATGAGTACACTTTTTCCAAACAATTGTCCTAGCATACTATGATTACCAGCTCATAGTATCCATCATGTAAGCACAATGACAAAAACTTGCTATCACTTTTACCAATGCATTCACTTATAAAATTAAAAGTAAAATCTTCCTGTCTATTCTGATAAGTAAAACCATCTACATAGGAGTTACTTTTGCAACGAAAGAAGTTAAATGCCTTTCTCAAATATATATATATATATATATATATATATATATATATATATATATATATATATATATGACTCAACAAAGCTTTTTAAACATTTGACCATAATGCATTTGTCTGAGAACGGGAACCCATGAATATTTTACAATTTTCATTTGGCTTATGGAACACTTATAAACTAGGAGTCCTAGACAGACTGCCAAACATACAGTGTCAGAGGTTATAGTTAGTTTTTCTTTTTCACTCACTAGATGACTTGCAAATGTATTCAAACGCTATATGAAAAATCTATTTTATTTTGCTGAAAATAACGGACTCCTGAACTCCAGTCACCTGAAAGAAAAGCTGAGGTTCATCAAGCAGAAACATGGAAAAATACATTGGTTTAAAAACCCATAAATCCTTATTTGAATCTGCCAACCTGAAAGCGAAGTAAAGCCTGAAAAAACTATTTTTCTTAAATGCTATGTCTGATTAAGCCATATTCTTAAATGACAGCTGAACTTTAACATTAATATGATATTATTTAAACAACTGTATGACTTTTTTTTTACACTAAAAATGATGAATGATTTTTGGACAGCTCAACTGACATAAAGCAAGAAGCCCCTTTAATGAGATTTGACAAAATGGAGACATATGCAGAATATTCGTTACAGCTCATATCCCAGCCCTTTCCTGGGGAGGCTATAAGCTTGCCCAAGGATTTATTATTATTATTATTATATTGATTGTCTACAGGCGCTGAACCATCTCCCTCAATTGCCACTTCCTTTCTCCATGGATATTGAATTTAGCTTGTGCCATTTACATATTACTCTTAATCAGAGAATTTGGTATGCTACAGTTCAGAGACTAAATTGTGTGAGAAGTTTGTGAATAAGATGCAAAGTGCAGTTATGTTAGCCTTTGTAATCTGATTGTACAGAGAAGAGGAAAAACAATCCTGTTTTCTCTTTAGAAAGTTAAGGATAGGTAGATACCTTAAACAACATAATATTATAATAATATAACAATATTATAATGTTTAATATAATAACTAATGATTTCCCTTTGCTGGTATGATCGCTTTGCTTACAATTTGTAGAAATGAAAACAGTTGAGAATCTTGAAATTGCTTTCTCTCTAAACTCTCAATTTTACCAGAAGTAGTAGATGGAAGGAGATATCAAGCAAAGAAGAGATTGTATACTAAAATCACTTCCTCACCACCCCACTTTGCAGTTCAAGGACACCACTGGTACAGATCTTGTACTTATAAATTCATGATACAATTTTTGCTTAATTTATTTTGTAGAAATTATACTTTATTATGAACTTTTCATATTTGGGAGAGGAAGCTCAAAGCAGTGAGTTCAAAGAAAAATTAATTAGAGTTCAAATTGTTTCACACTTTGGTAATAAGAATGTGATACAACAGAGATCTTTTCTTGCATTGCAGGCACTATGCCTTAACACATGGTTCTGCCCCTGGTTTGGACTTAATAGCTTCTGGGTTTCTAGAAGGTCATCTGCATGCCTCCTTATATTTCTCTACTATATGAAAAAAGAGAAATCCAGAGGCTGTATTTTCCATTCTGAAAGATAAGTGCAAGAATCCTCTACTGTGTTATTGTATACTTTTATTTATGCTTTATTTTAGTTGCCTATGTTATCAGGCTAGTTCCTTATCTGAAAATTCAAGTCATTTGAAATTATATAATACTATGATAAAAATATGAATTTTATCTATAAATCTAAATAAGAAAAAAGGAAGAAAAAGAAAGAGAAAGGATCCCTACCTTGCTCTTACCTTCGTAACATTCCTGTAAGGATTCTTGAACTCTTTCCCAAGTTCGCATCAGTTTCTCTAAGCTGTAGAAGAAGAATATTCTAAGACTGAACATGATCAGATATATTGAGTTCAATTTTGTTAACATTAATTAATCCTTGCTGTGCATAATCTTCACATATTTAATTTTATTTATTTACTAGAGTTCATAGGCCACTTGATACTGAGAAACTTCGATAAAAAGTAAGAACAATACAACAAAAGAAATTAATAACTATCTAGAGTATCTACTTGAAATTTGAGAATTAAATATGAGATTTTCAACTCACAATCTTCATTATTAAATAAAAAGCACTACAATCTTTGTTCTCTAATGGAGAACACTGACAGTGCTAGAACACTTTCATCCTAAGCATCTGAAGTTGACAACTTCTTGAGTATGAGTGTAGGAACTCTGTGGCTTGACAAATAGGATATTTGAGCTAGTTGGAGCCAGGCAGATAACAATTTAGAAATAATGTGAATAATAATTTTTATGGATAAATAATGTTGAACAATGAGCAATGTTGGAACAATATTCAGAGATAAAACATTTCAGAAGCTCTGCCTATCTTTAAAAAAAAGCATTAAAGAGGCCCATTCATTAATATTATCTATAAATATTGAGTTCCACTCAGATTGTGTTTTTTTAATTTAAACTTACTCTGTCTCGAGCACGCTGGATCTTCTCTCTGTCATGACTGAGATTTTCTAATATGTCTTGACCAATTTGTTCTGCATGAAGGAAAAAAAGAAAGAAAAAAAGCCAACAAGTGAAAATAACTGAAAAACAGGCAATAGTTTTATAACATCTGCATAAAATAACACAAATTTAAATACATTTGATAAACTGAAACCCAAAAAATAAGAATAATTTTAAAATATAAATTTTTAAAATGTAAAAACTAGTAGTTATCAAATATGTGAACTAGATTGCATAAACAATGGCAAAACTGAGAATTGATATAATAAATTTATCTTGATAATTTAAATGATAAAAAAGTTATCAGATCACTCGGAAATTTAAATAAAGTAGGTGTAATTAACTGGTAACAAATGTCCTCGTAGAATACAGATGAACATGAGCTGTGCTTTTTATGACACCTAAAACACAGGGCAATATTAGGCTTAATATAATTTCCTATATTTCCATCCCACAACAGCAGTTGGGAGATTAAATCAAGCTGTATATTTAAAATATTTTGCCTTAGTACTTATCTGGTTTGATCTAACTGTAAGGTTAAATGTAAGGTAAAGGTTTCCCTCGCACATATGTGCTAGTCGTTCCCAACTCGAGGGAGAGATGCTCATCTCTGTTTCAAAGCTGAAGAGCCAGTGCCTTTGGCATTTAGTCATGCTGGCCACATGACCATGGAGGTGTCTACGGACCATAGACATCTCCATGGTCATGTGGCCACCATGACTAAACGCCAAAGGCGCATGGAGCACTGCTTCCTTCCCACTAAATTTTTACTACTTGCATTTTTAAAAGTGCTTTTGAATTGTTAGTTTGGCAGAAGCTGAGACAAGTAATGGGAGCTCACTACATTATGTAGCACTAGGGATTCGAACTGCCGAACTGCCGACCTTTCTGATCAACAAGCTCAGCGTCTTAGACACTGAGCCACCACATCCCCTACTGTAAGGTTAAGATGACATTATTAGACAATCATAGAGGCCTGGTATCTTTTGGATTGCTGTTTCCTAGTAAGATTTGTAGTTGTCTGCCAATATTAGATAGATCAGCCCTATAATCTTGTTTCAACCAGTAAAAAAAGATTAGATTTAAGTTTACGGACTCCTGCTTCTTGTTGAAGTATTGCTTTGGAACACAGTGGAAAATCTGGAAATTACTTAGAAATTTTGTTTGAATTCTTCCTAAATTGATCATACTGTTATATGGTCCTACCCGAGTCCCATATAGCAATTGTCCTTTAGCTTTAAACAACTTAATTGCAGCAGGGATAAACTGTGCTCCTCTGTAAAAATAATAAGTTGGTATAGCTGATGCACATGCACATCTATGTGCATTGAAGGATACATAGTCCAGGTGAGTATTTCTGCTTCCTCAGACTTGAAAACTATTTCTAGATATCTAAAAATCCTGACCTGCTCAATGGACTGCCTATCTAAGTTCCATATGCTCTGTCTTGAACACTTAGAGCACTAAAGTAAGACTGTTAGCTTTAATGTAATGTATTATTAGTTCCTTCTCAGTTCAATGATAACATAAGTGATACATCTGGGAGTTTGACAGCCCTGCTTTAGAGTGACAATTTAGAGTATTCCAAGCTTCATGCCATTCATGACTGAATCAAACATATGTTCTTGGATCATGCTTAATTGTAACAAGTTGGGGAGGTAATTAATAATAACTAAAGCTGTCATCCACTATAACTAAGTAAAGAGATGTGGTAGCTTCCTTCTAACAAAGTTAGAGATTATTGCTGCTTGCTTAGATGTCCACTTAGCATGAGTAGAGCAAAGGTCACTGTTTCAGTGTGGTAAGATAATAAAAACAATCTATCAAAGATAGTAGATATTTATAGTAACTTCGTAAGTTTAAACAATACTAATCATTCCCATTGTGTGTAATCATGGGTTGACATAACTAAAGAGGTAAGTTATCCACAGAGACCAGTCATTCATACGTCTTTCGACTCTCTACTTTTAGCTGCATACAGTATATCTAGAAGCAAAAGGTGGTTCAATATAAGCATTGTGAAAGAACTTTGAAAGAGGTGCTTTGAATGTGCTGGGCTAAACAAGGAACACTTGTTTTTGAAGTGACAAATCATGGAGAAATTACGAAGCAAGTAGTTGGGTATGCAGATACTGCGGACACAACTAGAAGTAGCAGCTGCAGAAACCTAGAATAAGACACAGCTAGTTTAATATCTATGAATTTTGTTGTAACACAAAGCATCTTTAAAATGCACAAAACTAAAGAAAAAAGTTATATGATTTTACAGTAAATTTCTGAAAACAATTTGATCCCTCAGTCTCTTTAAAGACAACTTATCAAATGAAAAGTTTAATAACTGATAAATTTCTAGTCAACAATTAGCATTACCAATAATCAAAATAGAGAGCTGTCAATTTGATAGTTTATTTTATTTTAATTGTTATGGATGAACATGTCACTAAATAAAACCATGTAAAAATAAATTCAAATTAACATTCCTATAAATTATATAGATTTAATACAAAAGCTTGGATATAAAGATCCATTTTACACTTGGAAAATGGAACAAAACAATGTTCAGTTTTGTGTACTCCTTTAAGAAAATAGCTTAAATTTTACTTTGGAATAATAGCACTATGGTGAGGAAGACACTAGAATGGTGGTAGATAGTAAGGCAAAAGGTTCATTTCCTTTTAGTGAAAGTTGTTTCCAAGATATAATTCACAAAGCTGTAGAACAAGTAACATTTCATAAATATGGTTTGATATACCTTTAACAGAATAAATTATCCCAAAATATTTTTAAAAATGGTTTTTATGTTCTATGGCAGCTTCTCCAACATCAGCGGTCCAGCTGAGGGGGAGAAAGGAACTGGGCTGCACAAGCAGCAGGCAGACACCACACACAGCAAAATTGATTGTCTGTCAATCCATCTATCTATTATTATCATCATGAACTAATATCTGCAGCCATTCTGAGGGAATATTGAAGCGGGGAGAGAGTTGGTGTAGTGGTTAAGGCACCATTCTAGAACCCCAGGAAACTGTAAGTTCTAGTCCATCTTGCACACAAAGGCCAGTTGGGTGAGCTTGAGCTAGACATCCTCATTCAATCCCAGGAAACAGGCAATGGAAAACTAATTCTTGCCCAGAAAATTGCAGGGATTAAAGCAGCAGTCGCCAGGAGCGAAAAAGTAATTTGAGGGACGCATGTGTGTGCACACATATATACAGTAATTATGAGGTGAGATTGAAGATGATTATTGATATTGACAGTCAATGTGGTGCAGTGATTAAGATTCTAGACTATGAGCTAGAAAATCTAGGTTCTAGTCCAGGCTCCGTAATGGAAGCTCACTGGATGACTTGCTCCTGTCGCTTGCCCTCAACCCAGCCAACTTTGGAAGGTTCTAGTTGTGGAGAGAAAATATATAGATGGAAAGAGTGCTTTCATTAAAATGGCAAAAGCAGCACTGTGTTATCATAACAGAAGCTCTGTTCCTTTTGTACATGTGTGAGACATCATGAAACTATCTTTCATAGTTTTCTTCCTTTGACCCCTGGATCAAAAGCCAATACCAAATGAAAATACCGCTCATCAATTAGATTTTTGTATGGTCACAAAAATTAATAAGAGCCAAGGTGGCGCAGTGGTTAAATGCAGCACTGCAGGCTACTGCTAGATCAGCAGTTCAGCGGTTCAAATCTCACCGGCTCAGGGTTGACTCAGCCTTCCATCCTTCCGAGGTGGGTAAAATGAGGACCCAGATTGTTGGGGGCAATATGCTGACTCTCTGTAAACCGCTTAGAGAGGCCTGAAAGGCCTATGAAGCGGTATATAAGTCCACTGCTATTGCTATTGCTATTGCTAATAAATCAATTATTCGGTTTACAATTTGTCCTTTGCATAGATTTGCTTAGGTATAACTGCATATACTGTAACTCTGTGTTAAAGTTCTCAATATAGGTACCATTAGACAATTGTACTTCAAACGTTAATTGATTCCACACAATAAAATAAAGCTGCTGAAAATAGGACATAGAAGCATATCAATACAAAATCATTTTTTCATCTTTAATATAATGTGATGTATACTTCTTGTCCTTTTATTCCTCGTTCTTCCAAGACAGTGAAGAGAACCTAGTCACATAAGCATACTTTAGCAAAAAGAAAAAAAGAAAAGAAGTGACAACATTTACTGCTATTAATGTTCAAGTCTGCAGTCACATATGAATGCATAGTCAAGGAATACTTCAGAAAAATGCTTATAGAAAATAAGTTTTGTTATGGCCAGAAGACCTAAAAGCAAAGAAAACAGATTAACTGCTGAGAAGCCTAGGAGTTGGCTTTAATGCCATTCATTCTTTGAATAAGAATTAGCACTGGGTAATCACAGCATATTTATGAGGCCTTTTGCCTGGTCCTCCTCTCCTGTGAATGCTGTATTATTCATTGCATGTGCCCTGACCTCAACACGCTCCTGTTCTGACAAATCATACTTGATTAAGACAAATCTTTATTAGTTAGCTAGTCAACTTCCCCATTTATCATTTGTAAATCCTGTTCTTCTTTTTAGATACAGTAGAAGTGACTGAGACCATTTTTCTCCCTTACAAATACTTGTTACAGTCAATAAGTACAAACAAAATCCCAGAAATTGGTAATAGATGATAAAACATCAATTTAATGGGTATAAATTACAAACACCGCAGAGCCAGAAAAATAACATATTTCTGTTGGCTTGAGAAAAATGATAATTAAAATTAACCAATATTTTCTTTAGGGAAAAAAAGTGTATTGTAAAGTTGGAAACACAGAGTTTTAATTTTTTTTTTAAAAAAAAGAAAAGCAAAATGCAAACTGCTGTGGCTACAAGTTTTAAAAGTCTAATAAAAGAACCATAAACTAAGAAAAACACAAAGTTGAACATTATTTACAAGCCTTAAAATTGCATGAAAACATAATAATAGTTTCATATCAAAAAGAGGTAATATGCTTGAAAAATAATCCAATAAAAAGTTAATTTATTTCAGAAATGCATGTAGAATAGGGTAATGTAAAAGGCATATTAATCAAGACTATTATTTAAATCATTTTAAAAATTATTGATATCGTCACTTGCTCAGATTTGAACAGAATAGATAGCCTTTTGTACAATTTAATGACTTCAGCAGCAATTTCATGTATTAATTTATTATATAGTAATCTTAATTATAGAGTTATTGGAAATTATTTCTGAATAAAAAACAACTATGATTTTACAGGACATATTTAGCAAATAATACAATTTACTGTTGTGTAAATAATAGACATGCTTTGTCAATGATGCCTGCAATGGGAAGTGAATGATGCACCAAAATAACAAAAGAAATTACAAATCAAGCTCAGCTATCATTTACAACTATCAGTAACAACCTGTCAATCTCTACCAGCCACAAATACAAAATGAAGTATTTTTATTAAATATAGCACAGTATATAAATTTTAGAAAAATCATGAAAGAAACAGTTTAAAGTCAATGGTTTTATTGACAAAAGTTCCTTCTGTCCATAAAAAGAATTTGAATCCTTTGAATAGTTCTGGCAAAGAAAAGACCTCTTTGACATACAGCAAAACTTAGACAATCATCAGCAAATCTGTGTATTCTGTCCCTACATCTTTTTTCTTAAAAACTGAAAAACCTTAATGGCTGCTATAATGTCATATGTGGGTATCTTGGATCAAAACCTTCCTGAAATCAGAATTCAGTAACTCCAAATATTTCATTTTATTTTCATGCTTTGGAAAGCATGTAGAACGTGATTTAAGATAGCATTCTCTTTCTAGTGGAAAATCTTTTTCCACTAGTGCTTATTAATTTATTTTATTTACAATATTTGTAAACTATCCAAGTTCAGATAACACTCTGCATAACAAAACAGGTATACAATGAAATAGAATAAAAGTACAAAGAATAATATGTGAATATACAAAACATAAAATATAGCAATTAATATAATGATTACTCACTATTATTTAACATCAAGTGTGGATTGGAATGGGATGGTTTTATTAGCTATACAAGCTGATAACCCGGCATTGCCCAGATATTTATTTATAGGGGAAAATGTCCGGACCAAACCTAATTTCTAATGTTGGATTTTCCCCCTTACCAGAGGAAGCCCCCTTGTGGAGTACTGTGAAGCCGTTATCATTGCAACTCCACTGCGAAGTACAGTAGAAGCCATTTTAAGGCACAACAGGCTGTATCTTAATAGAACACACACCCGAGAGGTGTTAGGGGTGTCTTACCCACACAGTATTTTTTCTAGATAATACATCATCTGTGTACCAAGTTTGGTTGAAATTGCTTGAGACATTCCAGAATTACACTGGTACACACACACACACACACACACACACAGAGGGAGGGAGGGAGGGAGGGAGGGAGGGGGAGAGGGCTAGATAGGTAGATAGTTAGATAGAATGAATGAATGAATGAATGAATGAATGAATGAATGAATGAATGGAAAGAAGTGAATTTTCTCCCAGAAGAAATGTATGTCAGAGCAAGGCCGATATTCTGGAAAGCTCTGCATCTTGGCCCAAAACCCAGTTAATGTCTTAAGTGGATAAGATGCTCTCAGCATGCTTTCTTTGTAGTATATTTTATTTTCATCTTCATTTTCATACACTCACATGTATACACCATACAGTATTAAACAATAATTGCATCAATTCCTCTTGTCAACAATGCCCCAGAAAATAAAAGCCCAATATACCTCTTCCATTCTCCATACACCTCTTTCTTCCACCACCCTCCAACTTTCTATCTTTCCTCCATCATCCCCCTCTACCCTACTTCCCCTCGCCCTCTACCACTCCTCTCTCCAGATCCGCTCCCCCCCTTCCTTTTCGCCTTCCCCCCCACCCTCTCTCCCTTCCCTCTCTACCCATCTTTCTTCTTTCCTACTCCTCCTCCTCTTGGTGTATTTCCACTATATGTTAATGTACTTGGCTTATCCTATTTTTAAAGAAAAATTAAAGAAAAACAGTATATATGTGAAGTCAGCATGCTTTCTTTGGATGTTCAGACCAGATAGGCAGAGACAATTCTGCCAGTGGTTTTGCAAGTTTATTTCTCTTACAGGTAAAGGTAATTAATGATCACCATAACAAACAATTCCACATTATCCTTTGCATAAACAGTTTATAATGTGTTTAAGATCAATCTGTCTGTCTGTCTGTCTGTCTGTCTGTCTATCTATCTATCTATCTATCTATCTATCATCTATCTATCTATCTATCTTAAAAATGTTATGTAGTTGAATATAAGATCAAATGTAAGAAACATTCTTTCAGATCTCTGCTTTTTTAAAAAAATAACCAAACAATTCATCAGAATACTATAATTATGCATGCATAATATAAAATGCAAAAATCATTGGTCTGACAGATTAATATAAACCCCAATTTACCAACAGTCTTCTCTCAAATATTCAAAATCTGTTAAACTGATGTCAGCATATCAGTAATTTCACAGTTTTAAAACAGTTAGAAATGTAATGACTACATTGCACTTGATTAAAGCATTTACAGCTCTAATCAAAACCTGACAGTAAGATCAAAGATGATAACTTAAAACTCTCTTCTAATTATGTTTAAAATGCCACACCTCAGGCCTGTCTCTCCTATTCTTTTTCATACTAAATTCAGCTTAAGAAAGATCTAACACTTCTTAACAGTTCATTATCCAATAAAACTATTCAAAGCTTAAAAGCAATCTACACAATTAGTCAAGACCTCGGGGAGTCCACCGGTAGTCTTTATTACAGGCCTTCATATTAAAACACCTTAATTATATTTGTCAAATGGATTTCATTAAAAACCATCGTCACTTTAATTTTCATATTTTGACAGGGCTAGCATAGACATTATTACCACCTGCCATGCAATGAAGTACAACAAAATTAACAAATTCCTTCAAATATAATGGATTTCCCCCTTTTTTCCACCTTAACACATTTCTTCCGTCAAGAGAACAAATGGCAGAAATTAAGAACAGTTTAAAACCGTAATATCTAAACAAACAATATAAGCTCTAACATCCTTGCAGCAAGCTTATATAGTCAGAAATCTTTTATATTTATATAAAAGCACATACCACATCTGAATTATAAAGACAAGACATCAAACAGAATTCACAGATATTTAATCAAATGACAACCATCAAGACTTGAAAGAAAAAGGCATTCTATGCTGCATTTTATGCTCCTGCCATATTCAGCAATTGGTATAGCTTCTGTGGGCAATAATTATAATTATGGCTGGTTGGAATTAAAGTGCCAAGTTCTCTATATTTTCAAACACAAAACAAACAACTAATGGAGTTTCTACATATTTTACAGCAATTAGCAATATTCAAGGACTATTAATAATTAAAATGGAAAAATAATAGTGTTGAAGTACTACTTTTCAGAAATGACATACATATTATGTTACGATGAAAACAAGATATAACAATTTCATAGGAAAGCAATAGTTATAAGTATGAAAAATGTAGTAATTTAGTAATATAATAGTAAAAAAATTGGCCCGATATAATTTTTGTATACTGCACTGAATCATTTTATAAGAATTCATTCGAGCTCAGACTATTACAGAATAAAAAAGTACAGACTGAAAAATGATTAATATGTCTTTGCTTCCATAAAACTATGTTAAGAAAAGTAAATGAAGATTTTTATTTCACATCTGCAGCAACAGTCATTGGGTTCAAAAAAGCAAGCATGTCCAGGAAACTGAACATTGTTCTGTTGTGCATGTGATTTTGTAAGGTGTGTTAACTCTTTGAAAGCTGCCCAGAGCAGTGGTGGGTTCCAGATCCCGTTGCAACCAGTACGTCCACCACATGAACATGTGCAGCATGTGCGCAGTGTGCACATGTGTACTTACCGCCCATGATGCATTGTGATGCACCGCTACACCTCTGCGATGCTCCAGCTGCTCAGCGGAGCGTTGCACAGGCGCCGTACGCTCTGTGCACATGCGTGGAAGCCATGAACAGCTCAAATACAGGTAAGGAGCGCAGGTAGGCAGGTGGACCATCCGAAGCACCATACTGGAACGGTACCTGGTGCTCCCAACAGGCACCGGTACGCCTGTTGTATCCCACCACTGGCCCGGAGCCAACTTATGGAGAAGATGGGTGGCAAATAAATTTAATAAATAATAAAAGTGATGCATTTTAAAAAGGGATGGGTCTTTGTTTGGCAAGTCATATCTCTTATTTTGAAATTAGTGAACACCTGGTTTACATTTCTCAAATATATTATTAAATATATTATTGGTTCATTTGATGTCATAGTAAGAATATCTTTGTTATGAATATTTTTAATTTCATTAAATAATCTTTGATTATGGAAAGCTGAATAAATAAGGATTTTGTTTTGTCTGTTTAAAATGACAACTAGAATATTTCCCTTTATTAAAATAAAAACCGCCTACTTGTAATATCATCCTTTAAATTTTTTCTTTTGATTTCAATGAGAAATTTATTTATAAATTATTATATGCAGGTAATCTGCAGTTAGATTCCCAGTCTAACACTGGTAGAAACTTAATAATTCAAGTCCTAATAAAAGAAGTAAGAATTATTAGGGCAACATCAGAATATAGACAGCTCCAAGTAGAGTGATTTTCAGGATGGTTATCCAAATTAGGTTTATCAAATTCAGTATTTCCAGATATTGAGGACATTTTTTAGTATTGCTCCAAGGGCTCTAATTACTATTGTTATTACAACAATTTCTTTTTCCATAAGCATTCAACCATTTTCCCCAACTGCTTTATCTCAATCCTAGCATCACTAGGAATAGCAACATCAATGAACCAGACATTCTTCATTTCAATAACTGTTATATCAGGCATGTTAAGAACAAGATACCTGTCTTTTGGATATTAAAATCCCATAAGATCTTAACTCACCCGTTTTCAAAAAACCATCCCAACTTGATGGTCCCAGTAGTTTTTATTACATATAAATCCAAATCTCTGACAAACTTTCCAATGAATAATACTGTCAACTTAGCCATGGTGTTGTTTGTAGCCACAGATCAAATCATCAATTGTTTCATCCTTTTTAATACCAAGGGATACTTGCTGTTGTTTGTTATAGTAGAATCTTCACCTTCATGTAATTAGTTGCCAAAATTTAGAATAGAATAGAATAGAATAACAGAGTTGGAAGGGACCTTGGAGTCTTCTAGTCCAACCCACTGCCTAGGCAGGAAACCCTATTCCCGTAATGGCAAACCTATGGCACGTGTGCCACATGTGGCACGTGGAGCCATTTTTGAGGGCACTCAAGGCGTTTTTCACCCTCCGGAGGCTTCCCTGAACAGCATTGGGCTGTTTTTCATCCTCCAGCCTCAGGGAACTCCCGTTTTGCCTGTTGGACTGTTTTTTGCCCTCTGGAGGCTTCAGGGAAGCCTCATGAAGCCTCTGGAGGGAGAAAAACTGCCCAACAACCAACCCAGAAGTCAGAAAATGAGCTATTTCCAGCCTCTAAAAGGCCTCTGGAGAATGGGGAGGGAGAAAAATGGACCTACTGGGCTCACTGGAAGTCGGGAAATGAGCCATTTCCGATCTCAGGAGGGTGGGGGAGGCCATTTTCACCCTCCCCAAACTCCAAGAAAGCCATGCGTGCATTTGTGGGGCAGCAGGGTTGGGGGGAGTCACGCACGTATTTGTTCTCAAGCTCTAAAATAAGCCTTCAGTTTCTTTCCTTCACACTCCAGATCTTAATCAACTTAATCAATCAAAAAATGTGGATTTTTTAAATCAGCTTATTCTTTCAATTAACAAATTGGTTTTCAATTATTCTCTTTTATATTTAGCCTTCAACTTTGTAGTTTTCAAATACTTTCCTTGATTGAAAACCTTTAGCAAGGGTTCTTTCCTTTTCTTAAGGTAGTTAGTTATGTCATGTTTTTCTTTCTCCAAAATTTGTAGATATTTTTTACAGCTCTTGGCAAATGCAACCAATCAATAACACTATCTGGGTGCAAAGCATGGTGCATTGTCATTATTTTTCTTTTATTCTAATCCAAGTTCCAACTGGGTCTAGCAACTATTTATTATTATTTCTTTTATTCATTAAACATGAAACTCAGTCAAGTGAACATTTAAAGATGTGTCACAAATATCAATGACTGGTGCTAATGGTTGATACAGGTTGCTGCCAGAGTCCTAGGTATCAACCAAGTACCTTCTTAAAATATATGATGTTCTTAGTAGCACAGTTTTTTTGCAGTTCTGCTTGGGTTATTGCAGGAAGCTGCAATTTCGTTATGTGTTTTGTAAAATTCTTAGACATGGTACCAAGTGCCCCAATGACAACTGTTACATGTTTCATCTATAGCCGTGTAGTTTCGATGGCCAGGTCGTGATATTTCATGATTTTTTTAAATTCTTTTTTTTCAACTCTGGCATCTCCTGGTCCCAGAGCATTATAGCTTCTTCATTTTCTATTACTTTGTCTATTTTGTGGCCCACCAGTTCTTGCTCTGCAGGCAAAGTATTTCTTGCAGATATTAAATTATTTGTGAGAATCATCCTTAATTAGACCCTGTGCATACATAAAAATAATAAATATTGATATAATTGGATTTTAAAACAGAACTTTATCCCTACATACTGTACTGCATAAAATCATAAAATAGTAATTTTATAGTTTTTAGTATTTGAATATTCAAAAATTCAACAGTAAAATTAAACAGTGAAAATAACAAAATAATTATAAAAGCAAATGGATTCTTGTGTTTCTTAGAACACTAAGGAACAAAAATTGTGGACATGTACTAGGCTTATTAAAGCTATAGAATACATAATGGTTATTTAGCTCTCATAAAATATTTTTGTAACATTTCTACTTTTTCATGAAGTATTATCTTTTTGATACTCTACATAAAGAATAAATCACTTTCTTAATGGTAAGTTATTAGGTCAAATTTTCAGCTTGTAATTATGACAAATAATATTTTGCACAATTTGTAAAACCAGACATCATTTCCATTATAGGAAACAGATACAAAACATAACACAACTTTGTTCACATCTGTTTTATACTACTTGAAATCTATCGGTAAAAAATTGATTCTACAGAAACTGGTTATTGAGTCATAGAGAGAACATGCACATTGATGGATACGGTCTTCGCTAAGTAACATATTTAAGGTGCTCATATCAATATCAATACAATATCATATAAATACTGATTATAAAGTTTAATGCCATTGCTTGATGAAGAACAGAAATATGTCATCAGTATGTTCAAAGTGAGATTGCTCTAAACTTCGAATAATGATAATTTAAAATCTTTCGGGCAGATACATTCTTCTATGTGCTCTCTAACTAAAAAACATGGTTATAACCATTTATAATGAACATTTTGACACATCTAGCTTATCTAAATGGAAAATTTTTAGCCCTTCACCAAGGACCTTTCTGTTTAGGAAGAATAGAAAAAATGCTTTGGATCTTCCTGTCTAAATCCAGAAATAATAAACTCATCTTATAATGAGATGTTGCCTTAATAAGCAATTTTTATTTCTTCCTGTTCTTTTCTTCTTTATTAAATCAACACTGTTTTCAGGTTTATAGACTATGAAAATAAGTTAAACCCAGTTCTTTGGAGACACTGACTGGATCTATTCAGCAAATCAGAAATTATTTGATGGCTACACCCATCTTCCAAATAAACTTCTTGGAATAATAGACGATGTGAACTGTATAAAAAAAGACTACAAGGCAACAGCATTTGTTAAAAAACAAACAAAGAATTCCATCTATTCAAACTTCTCAACAGGATTAATCTGCTTGATGCTTTACATAATACTAATGTGCCACACCAAAACCAAAACACACAAAACATCAATTTCTAGGAATATGTCATTCCTAGAAATGCATGTCAATATATGTACACACTGCTTTACAAAAATAAATCACAAGCAATCTAAAATGTACACTGATTAATATGAAAGATGAACATTTGAAGTAAGAAATATCTTATACAGATTAAGGTGCCGGATTCTAACTGGAAAAAAAAATCAGCTCAAGTTCATTTTTAGCCTTAGAAATGATTTGGTGACCCTGGGCTATTATCCCTCAAGCCAACTTATGTCTCAGAGAAGTTGCTGAAAGAAAGGGAGAAGAGGTTCTTTTATTTAAAAACATAAGACAAGAGGGTTTACAAAAGCCACAACTGGTAGTTACTAGAGGTCTTATCCACAGGTAGGTTAAGGGGAAAATATTCTAAAGCCTCTGCTGATCATACATATTTTGTTCTTGATATTCCAAATCATAACCTGCTCTGGTTTAAGTCAAATGCTCTTATGATGTTTACATTATCAGCTGGTTTTTATCACCATTGAAGAAGTGAAATATTGTATCATACTCTCTTAAATGCATTTATTATTATTCATGTAACTCTGTACTTAATGTAAACAAAATAAATTTGAGCTAACATAACATAGGAAAATCTAGGTTGACCTAGATGCACTGGTTAGACTAAACAAAATGTCTCAGCTCCCCCCCCCCGCCCCTCAAAACCTACTGTAGAGGTTGTTGTGAGAGCCAATGTTGTTATAGTGGTTATAACACCAGGCTAGAGATGAGGAAACTGAGTTCTATTCATGGCTTAGGCACTAAGTTAGCTGAGTGACTTTGGATAGGTCACTCAATCCTAGGAAGAAGGGAATGGCAAGCCACTTTTCCAAATGTTATCAATAAAATAGCATGGAGTTATTTATGCCAGGAATGAAGACTGACTGGAACGCACCCATTTTTCAGCTAAGAACTATTGAGAGCCAGTCTGATGTAGTGGTTAAGGCATTGGACTAGAAATTGGATCAAGAACACCCAGCTGGGAGATTTAACCCTGTCTTGGTTATGAAGCCAGCTGGGTAATCTTGGTCCAGTCATTTTCTCTCAGCCCTAAAAAGAAGGCAATGGCAAACTACTTTGGAAAAACTTTGCCAAGAAAGCTGTAGGGACTTGTCCAAATAGTTTCTAAGAATGAGACATGGCTGAACAGAAGAAAAAGAAAGAAAGAACTATGACTGAGATCATATACTGGTATGTATCAGGCTTATGTTTGGAAAATTCTATGCGAATACAAAACAACAAATATTGTAATAATGAAAATAGATATGAAAAGGAAGTATAAATTTAAGATTTTTATCCGTATCTAAACTTGTATCTTTAATAATCCTGAGCATGAGGTTGGAAAGCAACACCTTTGAACTAGAGGTAGAGTGTCAAATAATGATGATGATGATAATGCTTTAGAGCTATAAACTGTTTTTGCTTCAGGCGATCAACATAGCATACATAGGACTCTCTCTCCCAGTCTTTATCACCACAAACCACCCAGAAAAGTATAGTTTAAGTATGTTTTTTGTTGCCTATTTCTCCCCCCTAAAAAAAACCCTTCTGCTTTTTTTGAACTCTTCAACATATTTGTTCTGCATGATTTTTTCATTCTCTATTATTCCGGGGGCAAGCAGTGCTTAAATAACTTTCTCACATGTTAGGCTTTATACTAAGTATTGATTAACCTGGGTTGGAAGTAACTATGAGGCATTTTTTAATAATCAGCCCAGCTGTTCTGAGAGCATCCAGAATATAACCTCAGGTAACCAGCATACAACACAGAGAATCTTTCTGCTAACAACATCTAGCAGTCTCAATATAGACACTAATTTTTCAAAGAGAAAACTTGATTTTTATTTCAGCAGGGAAGATAAGAAATTATGAACCAATTCAACAAATTAAATTGTCTATGCAAAAGTTTAAATTTATACCTTTAAATATCTTAACAATTTTAGACCTTTAATAAGAGATTAAAAAACTCTTTAAATATACCACCTTCCATATCATTTAAATTTTCTAAAGGTAATACCTTAAAAATAAGGGATTTTCAGTATACCTAATGATTGATATCTCAGCCACAGTTCATTTCATAATAAAATATTTCCACAGCATACGTTTTTCCTCTCTCTATTCCAAACATGAAAATAGATTAAATACAGCAACAACAACTCAGATTACTTCAGTTGTCACAAGTTTATAAACAAAATTGAATTAAAAGTTCACAAACAAACTATTTTATGTCTCATAAAAAGAGAACTAGAGTGATAAAAGAATTAGTGAATGGAAAATCCCATATACTGATGAATACAGTAATAAGTGTTACATTAAAAAAAATAGATTACCAAAAGTATTGAGAGACAATATCCAAAGAACTTGTTGAGTGTTCCAATTAATGAGCCCTAAGCATGGTAGAAAATACCTTAGAACAATCATTAATACTGATTGTATTGTCAAGCAATTACTAACATGGATTATGTATAACATGTATGGAAATAGAACATTTGTGATATTCAACCACAGTTAAAACATGGAAAAATAGATGGGGAGAATATGAGGTATGTCATTTTCAGATAAAAACTGAAGAACATAAATTTTAAAGACAAATGTATTGAACTTATGGTCTTTTTATGTTGTTCTTTGACTAAACTGAATCATTATTCAGCATATACTAGATGTGTGCAAAAACATGATGTGTAATTTTAGATGCATTTTTCCTGTTTGATTGTAAATACTATTAAATTAAAAAGGCAAAGATAGGCAGGTAGACATGGAAACTCAAATATGTTTTTGCTACTAACATCAACTGTGTGATGAGTACTGTTTAGTTACTTTTTTTTCTTTAAAAACTTCATTATGTAGAGGGGGAACATTCAGTTTAGCTTCTGTGTTTCTAGTCTTCTTAAGAATAGTTAAAGAAAAATATTATATAGCCTAAAAAAGAAATGAGTATAAAAATAGGTAACTCTTTAGAGGATAAAACCAGTAAGGTTCACACCCATCTGTGGGTTATGAATAAACATCATAAAAGTAAATAGTACTCTAAAATAAATGTCTCCTGGAAAATCCTATGAACACCCACTTTTGTTGTCTTTTAGAAAGTCTTTCAGAATAAATTGCAGGTAGCGTTAACTATGATTTCAGAAAATAGCTCCCTATTAACATTTATGTTAAACATTTTAAACCAGCTTGAATGAGTGTAGATGTTGAAAAAATAATAAATAGCTTTCTTTGCGATATTGCAGTATTCTAATTTTCTCCATATATTTTAAAACTATTATTTCTTTGGTTACAAGAATTTCTCTGAATTCTGAAGGTTGCATTGACTTTAGTTTCCCACTCTAAAAAATATATTAGCATTCCATAGGTGGAAATTCATAAAATGAGATTGCTGAATGAACAAAATATTGCATCTTTTTCATGATTTGGAAAAAGCATGTAAACAAAAGTAGTTTAGTAATTCACAGGGAATGACCTTCAAAATTTATAAAATAGGCAGTTGGAATGTCACACTTAAAATGCAATTATTTTATATAGGTAAGCATAGGATAAAACCTAGGAGGAAACATTCATAACAATTATATATGGTACAGCTGATAAATATATTCAAGGTAAGTGTACCGAACAACATGCGTGGTAGTCAATGTTTTATATAAATTACATTACATTACATTAAATGTTTAAATAGGTTGACATTTTTTTAAAAAATCCTTTTTGTTGAAACATAACCGTTGACATTTATAAGTAAGTAATATTTTGTGACTGACCTGGTCCTGATTTTTTGGTACCCTCATCTCCTGCTACAGTATTTTAAAAAGAGGTTTAACTGCCTTATTCAGAAAACAAAAAGTTTAAAATTAATGCCCAAGACAAATTAGAAAAAGAAAAAAAACAAGCTTAGTTACATAACTCTGTCAACAGGCAATATGTAGCATTTTTTTAAAAAAAAACATTTTTATACAGACTTTTTAATAATTTTGGCTTAATATTTATTCAAGTGGTCTTGTTGCGTGAAATAACAACATAGATAAATGTATCCTGTTTCCCCAAAAATAAGACCTATCATGTTTTATGCATGTGCCTAATATAAGTCGTATCCCCCAAAATAAACCCTGCTTAAAAGCCTATTCATTCTGTCTGGTTGCTCGGGGTGCCGTGGCCACGAGACAAGGCGGACTAGTGGTGGAGCTTCCTCATGTGTCCTGCACCAGCTTACCTCAGGGCCCCTGCAACCAGGCCATCCATGCCCCGACACCTGCCTTGCAGTGGCAGCACCAGCAGTCATGTGCAGTAGCCCATGTGGCCGCTTGCCCACTTCTGTTTAGTTGTGGCCGTAACAGAGCAGAAGGCAGACCGGCATGCTCACGAGGCGAGGCAGGTGTTGGGGCGTGAATGGCCTGGCTGCAGGGCCCTGAGGTAAGCTGGTACGGGGTGCATGAGGTACTTCCAAGCCCCAGTGCAGTGGGACTCTGCACGGCCTCTTGCCCTGCCGCAAGCAAGCAGAAGAAGTGGGCCTCCCATACATGGGAAAAAAACAAGACACCTCCCAAAAATAAGCCCTAATGCTTATTTTGGGGGCCCAAAGGGAATAAGACCTGGTCTTATTTTGGGGAAAACACAGTATGAATGGTTCAGAGTACTATATCACTGAGTGGTCAATCAAGATAACCTTTCTGTTAGTTGAGAATATTTCTTGGGAGTCTATCAGTAGGGGTTTTTAGTAGTCATGTGCTTGGGATATTAACATTGCCTTATGGAAATACAACATTGTATTAAGTGATCGTATCAGTGCCTCCTGTATATTCAATATGTGTTGCTGTCCTTGTGAGACCAGAACACTGAATGAGCAAGTAATTAGGACAACAAAAGTAGTCACTAAATAGAGTTCCTTAAGATTATCTGGTTTGGGAAACCTATGCATGTCCATGACTACCACATGCTTCCTAACTACCTTTTAATTTACCTTGGTCTTACATTATTTGCGCCATTATTTTCCATAGGACTATTTGAACAGAGCTCTGCTTTGTTTACTTCTATACATGGTATGGTTGTATTTCTAGGGGCTGGGCCTTGGAATTAAGAAAAAGGGAGAAGAAATTACTCAATCAGTTATAGAATTATAGCATGAATTCCAGCTATAATTGCTGAAAACTCTATATCATATCCCTGTTACTGTTTGCTTGTAACCCCAGGCAAATTTTACATCCATTTTATATACCCCCCCAAAAGGGGAGAGAACTTATATCCTAGCCCCATTGTTGTTTGATTTCTTGGTACCTTATCTAAGAAATTTGGACTTTAATTATTCCAAATTGAGAGCAAAAAATTGTTTTCTCTCTGTTATATGCTGATAACATAGGATATATTATCTAGGATTCCTCTATATCTCAGAAGAGCATTGAGATCCTTTATGCAATTTTGCACAGAAAATAAATTGGAAATTAACTATCAGAAAATTGAAATTATGAATTTGGCCAGTAGACTCAAAAATCATTCCTGCCATATAAACAGGCAATCAGTTGCATACATTACCAAATATTTGGAGCTGATGAAAAATATTACCGTAGATGCTTTATGGTGCATAATTGATCCATACCCTCAGCATGTCCAGTCTAAAATTTAAAAATAGGCAATCTGGTTTGGCATTTCAGATAGGCATGTTGCCCTGTACTTATGACTGATATGGTGACAGTAGAGATTAAAACATTAAATTACTGTCTCCTTTTTGCTTCTTTGGCCTTGCCCTTGTATATTTAGCAGATGGATTTCAGTTTGCTTGGAAGCAATCCCTAGCAGTCAACTAGGTTTCTAGGACTTCCTTTCTCCTATTAATAATTCCTATAATTTAATCAGACCACCTGAGAAATATGGAGTATAATAACATGGATAAACGCTACACTTTGCTATCTTTGTACAAAAAAATGGAAAAACTTGGTGAATTGGCATTTATTACAAAGCGAAGCATAGCCCATTATTATTTTTTTAAAATCAAGGGGTTGACTGTATAGCATAAAATATATAAAACAGACTACAATTTAAATGTATAACAGTTTTTTCTGGGCTGGACTTCTTTGTTAAGTTTCATTTTCTGCCAATAGTTTATTATGGAATAGATCTCAAATGAGACAAAAACACACACAAAAACATGTTTTAATTAAAATAATTAAATTGTAATAGTATTCAAAAAAGGCCAAAGAACCTTACAAATTAATAGCAAATGCACTATTCAGATTATTTTTTGTTCAACTGTAAAGTTTAAGAATACATACAATTGTGCTCCAGAAAACATACTCTCTCTATACTTTGGTTTAAGGCATATATGAGCATGTGAGTATATGAATATTATATTTATCATATTCTAAGACATCTCTTTCAAAATGGTATTTCTTATCAATGTATGCTATGTAGTATTTATAAGGCAAGGATGTTTATTATTTCCAATCTCAAATAAGTCTTTATGAGAACTCTTCAAAAGTTGTAATCTTAGGCAGTACACACCCATTATTTTAATGAATGAATGCAACCTGATCTAAAACAAATATTTTTCCATTTAAAGGACTTGTTGACTACTGATACATTTATTCAATGTAATTGTCCTTCATTTGCTGTGATACTCATTCATTCATGCTGTCTTATTTTTCATACTAAATCAAAGAGATAAAAACTAGTAACTGAATATTCACTTTTATTTTTATTACATTTACTTTCTAATCCTCTCTAAGAAAGGGGTGGATATCTTTCAATGTAATATATTAAGAAATGCTGTCTACTGTGTGATAATCATTAATATTATAAACCAATCAATTTATTTTACAAGATTTCCATAGAGAAACAGAAGTAATAATTCTGACAGATGTCAATTTTAATCAGCTCTTAGATCTCATAATTTTTCTTCATTGACCAATATGTTAATACTATGTATTACATTGTTTTAATTACATATTCAAATAGAATGCCAAGTATTGTTCAATATTCAAATATAGTATGTAGACATAAACAGCCACACATTTCTAAGAATTCTGCTCATTCCTTTTTCTCTCTACCTCTTACACACTTATATCCCTTTATCCACCAACAAACTGCATTTATTGCTACAACTTTTTTCACAAGCTATATATCTAAAAATAAAGTATAAACATCACTAGAATAAATCCCCAACAGCCTCCACAGTAAAGGCAACAAGAGGCAAGAATCTATCTCACAGTTTTAAGATCTTATCCCTCTAAGCCATCATGTTGACTAAACCTGTTTTTGTTCACTAAGGAGCTAACTTCAAATTTAAAACATACACACACTGAAACACCCTTTAAGCAAAAATAAGGTTGTTTCTTTATTACACCTAGGCTTTTCTTATGATACTTGAAAATAGATATTTATATAAATTTTAAATCCACAATTTAAAAGTATGTAAATATTAAATATAGAAATGATTTACTATAGAAAATGTCAACTCAAAATACAAAATTTAAGTTAAGCAAGACATATGGCATTGTGGTGTTTTTTTTTAGCATAATATAAGTTAACTCATTTTAGTATAAAAATTATATTAAGACAAGTCTTTTTACCCAACATGCTTTCCTAACCACCTAACTCCGAGATATAAGCTTTTTCTAATTGTGGATAGCGCTAGAACAGCCTAATCTGCTATTGTAGGACATTTCTGACCACTGTAGCTAAAATATCTCTTCTACCATTTAATCTTTTCTCCTTTCTTCTGGCTTTTATTACCACCATGCGGATTAACCTCCAGAGACATTGGCTTCCCTTGCAGAAAGGTATAGTACCCACTGGGTTACTGATGCTAAGAAAGACAGTTCACTCTGGAGATCCCTCAATATTTTGTGATCTATATTAGAAGGCTTTTCCTTTTCCCCTTTTCCTCATAAGTGCCACTCACTTCATTCCCAGGCACTACCCTGTGCAGGGATGAATCTCCTGTGATGCTAGCAGATCTGGATGGCCTAAGGTTGAGGTTGTTGGAAAACTGGGTCTGGACTGGTTGGGACTTATTCAGTACCAGTTGCTGCTTCCCCAGCTGCATCGAACTAGATTGTCTCTTGGCTTCTGCCCTAACTGCTCTTTACTGTTGCTGTCTATTGTAAGCTGCTTTACCTAATGAGATATGCTTCTTCCATGTTTGAGCTCTCTGTTACTTTTTTGTTACCACAGCCTGATTCTTGCCACAGTCTAGAGTCCACACTTACATTGTCAGCTGTTTGGACTCTATTCCATTTAGCTGAGCTCCCTGGAATTACACGGCCCAGTGCTGACATCCTAATGTACAGAATCTTTGGTGACATCCTCTGATATTCTACAATACTGGAGCTCTGCTACAAAACCAGCAAATTAATGGAGTCATAAGTTGTTCTCTTTCTGTTCCCAATCTTTTTAAACATGAAGAACCTATCCAGGATCTCTCTCACAACCCATGGGCAACACATGTAAATTGTTTCCTTGATATAAGAAGCTGTTCTGTATATCCTGGAAATATTATTGAAATTTATAAGTATTAAGTGATCAGGAGATTAGGAAGACTGCTTCCTCAATATTTTAAAAATCCTCAAAAGATATAAAAAATGCTGTGAGAAATTATATTTTTCATTCACTATTATTGTATTGTTTATTAAATATTGTTCAACATATACATGGGAAAAACAGAGATGTGGTAAGCAGAACCTATTTTTACAGCTAGTATTTTTTAAAGGAAAAATAAACCTTTCTGTTTTAATAATAACATTTTACATTGCTATAGGCAAGTCTACAATATATTCCATACTACAATCTTCAAAGTCATCAATCATAAAAAATCTAAAACATATGGGGCAAAAATGTGTTAATAACATGCTATTAAAATGGAAATATTTCCAGGTATATTAATCATTTACTAGACTTAAATGAAAGGTAAAAACATAGATATATAGATGCATACTTACCTACCTACATACCTACATCTCTCTATATACAGATGTACATACACACACACACACAGACAGACACACACACACACACACACATCAGTGGTGGGATTCAATTTTTTTAACTACCAGTTCTGTGGGCGTGGCTTGGTGGACATGGCATGGCATGGCTTGGTGGATATGGCAGGGGAAGGATACTGTAAAATCTCCAATCCCACCCCACTCCAGGGAAAGGTTACTGCAAAATCCCCATTTCCTCCTGATGAGCTGGGACTCGGGAAGCAGATAATAGATTGGGGGGGGGGATCTAGAGGTGGTATTTACCAGTTCTCCGAACTACTCAAAATTTCTGCTACCGGTTCTCCAGAACTGGTCAGAACCTGCTGAATGCCACCTCTGGTGCATACATACAAGCACACACAATACCATTAGTAGTTATTTATCATGCCTTTTTAAAATGATATGCAACACTTCATGAAATTGCCAATAAATTCTAACAAAAATGGTCTTCGCATGACTATCTATATTGCATAGAAGTAAAGCATTTTGAGATACGATACTTTTATTTGCTTTTTTCATGGAATAGGACAGTGATTTGAACCTATTTTGCCATTAAAGTACATATTTTTAAAAATCCCTGAGAATGCAATAGATATATCATGCATAAAAGCTGGTCATCATATTTGCTATAGCTAGTATTTTTAAAAGTTGAAGTTTTTGTATGATCTGTTACTCATTTGAATGGATGTGCACCTGATGCTAGACATATTTTAAGAATCCACATCATCAGTCAACCAAGGAACTGTGGCTGTCTCGCTACAGAGCCCAGGAACCAGCAATACAGCATGAATTGACATGGAGCTACATTATTTTAATCACAGGAGATAAAGAATACTAAAGTAGAAAGCAAATCAGTTACACAAACAATTTCCTTGTGTCATAGGAGGCCTTTTAATAGTTACTTGCAGATGACAAATCAGTTGGTATTGTAGTTAAGGCATCAGGGAAGAAACTGTGACACTGTAATTAATTCCAATTTTATAAAGTAACCAATATGCCTTATTTCTCAGTTATCACTTTTTCCTTTAATAAGGAAACATTGTAATAAATAAAATAAAAATAGTTATAATGGCATTAACAATAGACATTTGGAACTGCATATGCTGGAAAACAATAGAAAAGAAGGTAGGGTGTGGAACTATTCAGAGTGTTTCAGACAGAATATAGGCATTCTCATTTCATCTTTGATTTAAGGAGACATTTGTTTATTCCTTTTTAAGTCAAATGTGTATGTTCTTGGACCAATGTGGCTACAGTACTAGCCTGGGGAAAGCAACAGCTTATTTATAATTTATTATTCAAATCATAGTTAGAGCCATTTAAAAGTTACAAATAATTACTCTTAAGAAACTCAGGAAATAATAGTTTAATAACTAATGAGGTAAACATTTTGAGTTCATCTTTATGTGATATTTGGAAATTTGAATTAATTAACAAGAAGTTTAAAATATATCATAATCACTGCATGGTTTGTGATACTATTCATTTTTGTCATAAGATAGGAATGATTAAATGTAGACTATATAATTTTTAATATTTTCATTTATACATAAATATGTTCCACCTTCGCATGAAAATATCTGTATAATCTAACTGTATTTCCATTTTCTGTTATCTAAAAACAGAGTTACCTCTTCAATACCCTAAATTCCCTAGTCTATTCCTTAGCTACAATTATTGTATCTGTTTTATGGAATCTGTAGCTGAATTCAAGATAAATGACCATTTCAAGATCTCTGGGATGCAGGTTGATCTTTCATTATTTTCATACTGAGTCAGCAAACCCACTTTAGTTCTAGGATAGCAGTTATCTTTATAATTTGTTTGCCAGGACAGCCTCAACTCTAAGGCAGCATCTGGTTTTCTAGGATATCCTGTTTTTGTTACCCAATTTTCCAGCTGATTTGAGAGAGGCACAAGAAAGTCAAGTGACTTGACCAAGGTCATGTAGTGTCAGTAGCTTGGAACAGATTGTCGCCCCTGATCCTCCTAGCTTTAAATCCGGATGGCCTCTACAATGTTGTTGTGCAGCAGAGACAAATCGTCTTGTCATATAAATCTTAAAATAATATCAAGCATTTTCACCATATTTGTTCATAGGATGTGAATCCCAAGCTTTTAGAAATTGTACAAAGTTGTTAAATTAAACATATTATATAATTACCTGTTTACTAAGCATTTTCAGTAGCCTTTCTATAAGTTAGAAATTTGACAACTCATGGACATATTATGTCATTAATATTGTCATGATAAATAAAGGAATCTTTAGCAAAGAAGTTTTAGTTAGCTTTATGAGACTAATTTCCATATTAATGAGATAGTAGTCTTAAAGTTTCAATCTTCCCTCTAAATGAATTCATAACTTTAAATCAAAGCAAAATGAAATGGACAAAGAAAAATATATAATAATTATTCATTCTGTAATACTTATTGGATCTCAAGCTTACCTCCTATTTCAATAGTAATGTAATATTTGTCTAATAACTTGTACAAAATAGAATATTATTACTTTACACTTTTACATAACTGGCTTACAAATCGGCAACCAATTGTAACAATGAATCATCACAATAAAGTGATAAAGTTTAATAGTGAATACAACATGTTCAGTAGCAAAAAAGATAACTCATAACAGATTGCTTGCCCCAGAACTGAATCTATAGGGAACTTCCAATATCTGAAGGATTCTGTCCTAAGGATCAAGAGATTGCGAGTAACCTGAAACACGAAGAACAGACTTTGGCTCAACTGTCCCTAAATCCAATCAGTTTTGAGCTCCTTGGGTCTTGGAACTGGGGCAATTTCATTCTTGATTCTGAGCAGTATTGCACTGAGTCATTTGAATTCAGTACAACTGGGAGACATCTTAGACTCATAGCTCCTGCTTTTACAGCATGTAGGCTAGGAGGCCTTTTGCAAAGCATGTTGTGTGACATTTGATTTTGTTACTGGATTAGGGACCCTTGATCATAATCACTCACATTTCAATCACCTCACAACTGGATTACTGCAAAGTTTAAGTATAATCTTTATTGTCATTGTATTTAAATACAACAAAATTGCAATGTGCTCTACATGGCACTATATTTGAAGACCACCTAGAACCTTCATTTGGTCCAGAGTGCAGTAGTGTAGTTAATTATGGGTCTTCCTTGCTAAGTATGTATGACAACTCTACTCTGCAAGCTACCTTCAGTTCTCAAGAGGTTTCTACTCTAGATACATGTTATTATCTATAAAGTCCTACATGGTATATATCAGGGTTATCTAATCTGCTTCTGAAGACAATTGTCCATTTTAATGCTTCAACAGGGAAAGTAAACTTCAGGTCACTCATTGTGGAATTTTGTACCTTTATAATGACAACTTTGTCTTTTAGAATAATTACCTGATATATGGTTGGTTCTGACTCTGAAGGCCTCTGGAAAGATACTCAGGACTTGGCTGTGTCCCCAGGGCTTTGAGTAGAGTCCCAATGGGATGAATTACAGTGTATTTTAATTTGGGTTGTAATTTAATTGCTTTAGTTGGTTTTTAATGTTATATGCTATTTTCCTTTGTCTGTTGTGTTAATTATTGATGATTTCTGAACACCATAACATTTAATGTAAAAGACTTCTACTGTTTCAATTGGAGAGCCAAATAAATGTAATAAAGAAATAAATCAATAAATAGGTAATGGTTTTGCAATGTAAGTCAGTCTTTTTTGTATATGAGTTAATACTGCAGATACCTGAAAAAAGGGTGAGCCTTGAATTGTGGCCTCACCCCTAGCATCTTGCAGATGTTGACCCTGCAGTTATTTAACATCCATAGAAGCTGATAGGCGGTATAATTCATCGTCATGGAATGAGGTATGCTCAATATACTGATGATATTCAACTCTACATTTATTTCCTGGGAGAGTGTCAACATAGTGGAAATCACTTATGCTCTTGTCATCTCACAGTTGGACTATTGAAATTTACTATATTGTTGGCTATTCCTCAAGAAATTTGGAAATTTAAATTTGTACAGCATGGAGCTATCTGAATAGTTGTGGGCCTATCAAAATTCAACTATGTAGCACTGCATACTTATAGGTTTAGCTATATATGCAGGTTATGAATTAAACCGTGTGTGTATGTGTGTGTGTGTGTGTGTGAAATTTCCTATTCACTTTTTATAGTACATTTAGAAGACTCAGGATTCAAGTTGTTTGATCTGCATTGATTTTTCTTTTAGAAAACCTCACATTTTTGAAAAAGAAAAATTGCTTGCATAATTCTTTTCCAAGTTTGAAATGTGTAGAATATTGGCTAGGTAAAGAGCCCACTATGCATGTACCTTAAGTCACCTTCAGTATTTTCCTGTTGTATCATTTTATTATATTTTGATTTGCATGAAAATGCCCTTTGTTGTTTTCCCCAATTATCATTGAAATATTGATGTAGTGACACTAAAATAAAAACTTGTTTTACTACCAATATAAGAAATGATTTTAAAAATCATGCTCTCTTTCCAGTAGGTATCATTTTAATCCCATACTAATTTGTTTTGCCAAAGTTGTGATATATCTTGCCTCCTTCCTTTCTTGCAACTCTATTGCAGCAGCGTAAGAGATGATTGCAGAAAAGCTAATAAGATGCTCAGCAGTCCAGATTTGGACTTGAATTGTTTTTGTAAAACAAAACATATATGTCTTAAACCATTACAGAAACTTCGTAACATACTCTACACCAGCATTCTGTTGCAACAGACAGAAAATGTTACTAGGAAAGAGAAAGATGTCACAGCAGAAACTATTGGGACAGTCCAAAATTGAGATCAACAGATTCATTTTGCATTGTCAGCTAACGTAGACTGGCAAGGATAAATGTCTATTTTTTTAAAAAAAAATACAGTTGAACAGTTACTATAATGTATTGTATTGAAAAGTATCTATGTATGATATTTGACTGATATAATACTAAACGAAATTGGTGGACATCTTGCACAATTCTCTATTTTGCCTATTCATTGGGTTCATGGAATATGATAACAACTTAATTGTTCAATTCATTCTAAATATTCCATTTATGTTAAGAGAATTATATAAGATTTATATTTCACACTATGAATCCTATCCGTGGTCTAAAATTTATTACAGGAAAATTTAATGTTTTGCTCAAAATGTTGAACTGTACAATTCCGGTTAGTATATTCCTTGGGGAAAGCACTATCCACTTAAATCTATAATTATTATTATTATTAGTTATTTGCCACCCATCTCACTACAAGGTGATTATTGTAGGAAAACATTACAAAGATATTTTTGACTAAGAATTATGATTTTTTTAAAGGAGTGAAAGTTGCTGTAATGTTTTGATTCATGTTCTACAGTACTGTGCACAACTTTTCAGCTACTACTGCTTTGTTGTTTCAGCAAAATTTTAATGATAATCCATAATCATTTTTAGATCTTGAATACATCTTAAATATCCAGTTTGTTTGTTTGTAGGTTTTCCTTTGAAGAGTGGCCTTTCTGATATAAAAGTATGATTTTATGTATGTCAAATTCTGTTATCTTTGGCATTTTGACTGGAATGATGGGATTGAAAGTTGGTCGTTTTAGCAAGTTTCAAATGATTTACACTCATACAACATGTGTCTGCACTGTATGTAATGCTCAAGCATGACTTTCACAAACAAGGTCTAATAGCCCTTTATTCACAGCAGTCATTTTGGCATGAAATAGCAGGACACATACAGGTGTTAGCAATGAAAGTATTTAGGGTTCAATTCCATTTAGATTTACGGGAACCAGCTGTCTGCTGTTGCATAAGTATAAGTTATACTGCTGTTTTTCTCTGCTCTTTGAGTACTGTTTTTGAATACTGCATACAAATTTCCTGTATTTTCTGGTTGTATTCTAATAAGGAGACTGAGAAATAATTATATATGGTCATTATACCATTGCTACAGATGTAATGGTGGCCTAAGACTTTTGAACTGTATGAAAAGGGGGAAAAGCATTACTTTCTTCTCCCTGTTCTTAGTGATCAATTCCATCTTCCTCTCCAACACCTCCTGCTGCCCCACTTATCATTGGCTTTACATTGTTTTGATTCCTTTCAAACACAGATTTGTTGCCAACATCTGGATTGGTGTAATACTCAGGATTGACATAATTTTCACAAGGTCCATAAATCTCCATAAATCTCACACCATTAGAGTATTATAAAAATGACAATGTACATTAAAATGAACAATAGAATTTTTGTTTCCTAAATAGTCATGTGTGTTCTGCCCTTGGACAGGAAGGAAATGAGCAAAAAGTCATGATTTATCGTAAAGGTAGAACAAGAAGGGGGAGAAAAGCATATCTACTATCTTGAATTCCTGGACGAAAAGAGATATATAGCTAGAATAAATACATGAAATAATCAATATTTCCATTTATCTCTATGTAACCAGCAGAGTCCATTTTTAGAACGCCTTTAAACTGTATTGCCAGTCTATCTTAGTACATTATGGGGAAAAATGACCAGGTAGCAAATCTTAAAACAAATGCTTATATTTCTTCCACAGAGCAACAAAACACCAAAGAGTTTAATGAAATCATGCTGATATTTTATTTCCTATCCTTTTCCTTCATCCTTTGCTGCTATTGCTTTTTGCAAGAATTACCACAGGAAAGCTCCAGTCAAGCTAGAAACAATCTGCAAAGACAGTTGAATGAGGTAAGAAAATGAGAGCGACAGAGAGAACAAAAATAGTTAACAGTGGGGCTGTTGCTTTTCCCCAAGCGCAGCAAACTGAGCCTAATTGAGGCTGACGCATGACAGACTTGTGTGTACAGTATTGCCCAGGCACTGACTGAAGCTGCTGACAGAGGGTAAATGGTGCATGGCAGCTGGTCTTGCCCTGGCCTGGCATGGCAACATCAACGCACACTGCCTGTCAGGAGATATCATGAGGGCTAATGAAGGGCAGCCCATATTTTTAAAATTCTCCTCACTTAGTTTTGGTTCAGACTTTAACACCATGAAGGCTTCTCAACCTTGTAGTGCTTGGTTAAGGATATGTGACACTTATTTAAAAATTAATATGTTCTAATCAATTTAAAGTTAGACAAATAAAAATGGTAACTCTGTGGGCATGCATGTATTAGAGAACAATGTGAAGCACTTATGTCTGGGCTGGGAGAGAAGCTACAAATAGTGAATAAAACGGCTATGGATAAGAAATGCATAGGAAAGTTATTTATTAATTGCAGAGAAAAAGGGAATATTTACCGTCAATCAAAGACATATTGAGATAGAAAGTTCTATATTACTGGAAGATCTTCATTCAAATAGTTCATCAGAATTTGAATTATTCATTTACATAAGCTACTCCACTCAACATAACCTTATATAATCAAAATATTATAACTCCCCCCCCCCATAATTCTCGCAGAACAGAACCAAAATTCAAGGTATAAGGGAAAAAATATAGCTTGAGGATAAAAATATAAGAGAAATTGTTTTCTGTACCATATAAAAAGTATCCATAGCAATTACTTACTTATTGGAAAAGTTTCTGTTAACCACTCCCATTAAATTCTTCAAGAAAGTATTGTAGCTTAAATTCAATTTGATTAAGTAGTATTAGGATAACTACAAAGATTTATGTTATATCCCATCTTTATTATTTTTATAAATAACTCAAGGTGGAGAATATATTCAATACTTCTTCCTCCTATTATTTTTATACAACAACCTGGGAGCTGTGTTAAGTTGAGAGAGAGTGGCTTTTATGTCCAAGGAGGGACTAGAATTCAGGGTTTCCCAATTAATCAAACATAAAACAGTAAATTAAGACTGCTAAAGTTGGGGCCAATTGTGATGAGGAAAACTTAATTCAATAGGGGAGAGAATTTAAATATTTTAATACGCAAGGCATCCAACTCAAACTCATTGATACATTCTCTGGAAATAGCATTGGAACTAATGTAAATAAGCTGGATAACAATAATATCCAATGTTGTAGAAACTTATTGTCAAACTATCACCCCCCCAAAAAAAACATCAGAATAGAAGTAGTATATTTTATATAATACCAACAAATCAATTTCATTCAATGTTTTTGTTTGTTTGTTTGTTTGCTTAAATCTTGAGTAAACATTGTGATTAAAGTATGAAATGTTTGAAAGTTTTTCAGCATGTAAAATTACAAATATCTTGTAGAGAATTCTTAAATTACCATTTTTTCGGAAAAGATGGGATCTTCACTGCTGATATTGCAGTGGACTAATACAAGATATTTCCAAAGCAGATATTCTTCTATAAGAGTGTGCTATACTGGAATATTTCTTGCCTGGCATAGGATAGCCTTCCCAACTCAATATAATCAGAAAGAGGCAAAATTAAAAGAAGCAAACTATGTTAAAAATAAAATATATTTAAAATTCTTCCTGATCAAATGTTACCTTATGTGTATTTATTCAAATGACAATATAATATTATATTGATATGTTTTCCACTGAACATCCAATCTAAAATTCATTATAATGCGAATTAAAAGCAAAATATTACAACTTGTTATCCCCATTGTTTTTCTACCTTTTATGATACACAATATAATGGTAAAGGGGAAAAGACATACTGAAATGAATAGTCCATGCTTTCAACAATACGGCAAGGCCTAATAATTCTTTAGCTTCCAATTATCACAAGAAATTGGCCACTTAATCAAGTGGACCCAGACATAAATACAAGGAGGTCATAGTTCATATCTGTGAAATTTACATCAGAAACACTGTGATTCTTTTGCTGCATCATATTACATATATGTGCTAATTTAATTGTACTAATGGCTAATGCTTAAAAACAAATATATTTCATTTTCAAACAAGCTGCAAAATAAAATCTTTATATATTATTCACATAAATTTTCCAAATCTATCTCCTATAATGCATACAGAATTAATCTGGAATAAATAATTTTGTATTATGTTGTTGAATGAATACAGTTAAAATTTAAAATACATTTCAATACTCTTTAAAATGTTTTTAACCTTTCATTGCTTACAAGCAGTTCTGCAGAGATTATATTTAACAGTTTTAATTCCTGCATTAGAGAAAATTACTGCATTAGGGAAATTATAATCTCCATGAAAATGCTTATTAAATGTCACCCAAAGTCTCTAAGTAGTTTAAAAAGGGTCTAGGATAACTCTTTTGGGGAGAAGTGGAAAAGATGAAATATTTGTACCCAATACATAAGAAAAATAAATAGCATAAACTCATTTGATTAGCATAAAACATGTTTCTGTAGTCTGTTTGCTTATAAAGAGCTGATATCCTTACCTGTCATCCTGAATTATAGTATCCCAGTTGTGTAAGGTATGTTGTAGATTCACAGATTTGACAATGAAATATCTTATCTTCAAGGAAATGGAAGACCTACTGTCCTGTAAATTGTCTGATACCTGACCATGATTTGTAGAAAGGCATATCTGCCTATAACACTTATAAAACTAGTTCTTGTAAATATGGCTTGAAGTAGCAAGATCTGAACCAGCAAATTTAAATAACTTTAAAATATAGATGTTTTGAGTGAGCTTAGGAAGAAGTGATATTTATTAGGATTCATATAAAGCTGACTTTCTCTTTATGGAAAAAACAGGGCCATTTGATCTGGTTTGGAAAAAAAATCCCCAAAAGCCATATTCAGGCAGCATGCCTGCAGAAATGAAAGTTTTCCTTGATATATATATATATATATATATATATATATATATATATGTATGTATGTATGTATGTATGTATGTATGTATGTATGTATGTATGTACGTACGCACGCACGCATGCATAAACACACACACACACACACACACACACACACACACACTACATTATTTCTTTTTATCTCAGTCTCTTTCTTCTGGATTTAAAGAACAATATTGCAATCACTAAGATCAGAATAATGTTTTAAAACCTTGATATGGACAATTTTCAGTACATGACTGCGTACTGACATCAATGGAATTTCATAGGTGCATCCCGGCTGCTGAATCTGTCATTTTAAGTAGTTGCTGCTATTTTCTATGGCTTTTAATATCATTATCTCTATCAATATTCACAGAACTAGACAATAAATTTGCTGTCAGTATTATAAGACACTTATATACCTTGGTCATGAATGCCACTTGGAGCCTTTAATCTGTATCATGTTACTGCCCAGGGACATAATAATGAATAAAATGAAGAGTAATGATATTGGCCACAAAGCTTAATAAATAAACATTTTTCACAAATCTAACAATTAATGACTAGCTCAGCAGAAGGAATTTTTTTTCCACTCACAGCTACTGATTCCACTGGACTTGCTATAAAGCACCCTGGCATTCTTCTACCATAGTTATTGGCTGAAGGTGAACACCTGTCATTATATTTGAGCTGAGATTGCATTACAAATAGCTAGGATAAAGACAGACTTCCATTTCAGTATTCTTGAAAGAGAGGTTTAGAAAAGGCGTCATGGTATTTATGTCAAGGAGGTTTTAGGAAACAAGTCCCAGAACTACTGACAGAACTTTTCATTTGTTTTAAAACTGATGGCATAGTCTTGCTTATCAGCACTGACAGGACAAGGTCCTGGACTACATTCTGTTGTTATTCCTGTCTTTACCACGAACTTTCAATTAGGTTGTCTAAAATAAAATTCTGTCAGTGTCAGAAAACAGATCAGTAGCAATAGTAGAAAAGAAAACTGACCATCCATAGAAGGTTCTAGTGATGGTATTATAAATCCAGATCTTATCTTGATATCTAGGATATCTAGGCTAGAACCCTTGGAGTACTATAACTGCATACATCTTGAAAAAAAGTGCCAATAAGATAGTCAGTAAAGCACTGTTATAATGTTACTCTATATAACTTGGAAAGTTTTAACGACATGGTGGCCTAGTGGCATGAAGATGCTCACATCCTACTTGGAAGGTGAGAGTTCAATCCTACGTAGCAGCAGATGTTTCTTTCCTAGGGTGCAAAGAAAAAAATATCTACTGCAAATTCCAGATAGGTGTCAGGAAGGACATCTAGGGGTGACATAACAGTATTCCAATATCTAAGGGGTGGCCACAAAGAAGATGGAGTCAAGCTATTCTCCAAAACACCTGAAGGCAAGATGAGAAACAATGGAGGGAAACTAATCAAGGAGAGAAGCAACCTACAGCTAAGGAGAAATTTCCTGACAGTTAGAACAATTAATTAGTGGAACAACTTGCCTCCAAAAGTTATGAATGTTCCAACACTGGAAGTTTTTAAGACAAGATTGAATAACCATTTGTCTAAAGTGGTGTAGGGCTGTGATGGCGAACTTATGGCACACGTGCTGGAAGTGGCACACAGAGCCATCTCTCCAGGCATGTGAGCCGGCACCCGTTGCTCTTCCAGGTTACACCACCTGAGCCAGTTGGTTTTAACGTACAAGGGAGCGCCAGAACCTGGAAGAGCAGCCACCCAGAAAATTATCTTCCGGTTTCTGACACACACATGTGCACCGGCCAGCTGGTCTTTGTGTACGCATGTACGCCAAAAACTGGAAGACCAGCTGGTCGGTGCATATGTGCATGCGGGAACTGGAAGATCATCTTCCCGGCACATGCATATGCCCTGGGCAGTTGCTCTTCTGGTTTCTGCCACTCCCGCGTGTGAAGACCAACCGGCGCATTGGAACCTGGAAGAGAAAGAGGAGCAGAGCTGCCAACCAGGACCAGCGGGCTGAGGCTTCCCTTCATCCCTGCCCGAGCAAGCTTCTTGCACGGCCCCAGCCCTCCAGCGTAACCTACATCCATGGTCTGGAGTGCCCATTTGGCTTAGGCACACAGGGTAAGCATTTTCTGGCTGGGCTTCTGCCTGCCCTGCCAGCTGCACCTGCCACCTCCGTAGTGAGGAGCGAGGGGGTGGTGGTGGTTTTCGTGCAGCTGGTTCTGGCTGGGATGCTGGAGCAGTCAGGAGGAGAAAGAGCATCCTCACGCATGGAGATGCAACCAAGGACCCGGCTCACCAGCAGGGGAGTGGCTGTGGGGGCCAGCTGGTTGCTCTTGTCTGCCTTTTGCTGCTCTTTTGAGGTTGTGCAGGTACTGAGTCTGCATGGAATAAACATCTGTCCGGCACCTGGGTAAGAGTCGCACAGGCCAGAAAGTGGTTGCGCTCTCTTGGCAGAAGTGGCAGTAGGGGGGCTGCACTGGCTTGTTTTCAGTGGCGGGCTGGGGGTGTGTGCTTCATTCTGGCCAGTGTTGAGGCGAAGCTGTCCCACTTTCTGGTCCCCCAACACAAGCCCTGGGAATGCTGATGCCCCTACCCTCTGAGGCACTGGCCCAACTTTCTCTCCCAGACCCGGGTTGTCAGTGGGGATGTCACAGCATTCTGATGGAGACCAGGGAGGTGGACAGGAAGGCATGAGGACCTCCAAAAGGCCAGTCAGAGCTAGTACATGTGCACCGGACAGCTGGTCTTCATGCACGGATGTATCTGCTTTTCCAGTTTCCAGCATGCATGCTCCCGTTTTAGCACTCTGTGCCTAAAAGGTTCACCAACACTGATATAGGGTTTCCAGCCTCAGGAGGAGATTGTACTGGAAGACTTCCAAGGTCCCTTCTAACTATCATTTTGTTCTGTTATTGACCAGTAAATGCTCAGCTCCATACAGTTGCCCTGATTCTACCCCAAATAGGGATAATAAGGTTGTAAAAAGGGAGTTATATAACAGGGCAAGTTGCAAACATAGAGAAAACGTGAGCTAAGTTTGTTAACTGGAAAGAGGTTACAAACAAAACTCTGGAAAGCTTATATCTATGAATATGGCATACAAGGTATCTGTTGATATAAAAGTATTTAGCTGGAGATAGCTGACGTGTATTTAATGCACTTCCAACTAATATTTTCTAATTATTGTATATTTCCATTCATGATATGTAATGAAATAAAGAATTTGTATTCAAGACAGTATCAGAACCCAGTATTTGGATCTGGGATGATGTAAAGTCTATCCAGATAGTATGTGCATCTTTAAAGGGAAAAAATGCCTTTGATACTTTATGAATGTTATCCATGGATGATTTTTTTTAAAAATGTTTCCTCTACCAATATCTAATTGAAACTGCCATATGGTAGCTGGTAAAATGTAATGGACATCGGGTGGAGGAATTTTTTTAAAATCCTGTCAACTAATCATCTGTAGTTTATAATGAAACAATATCACACCAATTCTAACACAAACATGCTGCTCCTAGATCATTAAATTTGATCCAAACAATCTTCTCACATATTAAAGTGGAAAATCTATTTTTTATATAAATTATATTTAATAGGAAAGGGTATTACTATGATGCTGTTCTCCCCAAAGAAGTAAATTAATAATATAGTATTGTCTGTGAGAGTTATGCTTAATGCTGCATCTCACATGGCTACCTACCTGATGAATTGATTACACGTTTTAATACAGTGGGATTTCAACAACAGCTCAGATAGAGGACTGTTAACTAGTTTAGTTGTACAAGTGTTAATGAAACCCTTAGAAACATTTAGGGATCAGGCTTTTTAAAAGTCTAATTACCATATCAAGGGGCTCCTTGTTAATCACTGTCCAAATTCATTTGGATTTATTCTGTCTTATGTATGCTTACAATTAAAATGGTTCAAGGTCCAAGTGAGATTAAACAAATGATTCCCTTGTCCCCATGTATTTGAGTTTTCAGGACTGGTAATAATAAATCACATGGAGGTAAAATATATCATAATTAATTAGAGTCCAAATAATGATTTCCTGCAAGTACCCATGAGCTATTTTATTTTTAGTTATTTCTATATAAAACAAATTAATATATTGAAATAACAATTCTTAGTATTTTAAATACACCAACCTGCCATTTATACCATTTTATTTTATTTTATAAGAAAAAAAACCTTACTCCTTGTTATATTCTCAAGCAATTATAGATTTGCTATAACTAAATAGTTATATAACTAAGTGCAAGTTATATATATATAGTTATATACCTATATTTAACTATATATATATAACTAACTATATACTTAAAGTTCGATTCCCAAAAACTTGGGTATGGCTAGCTGATGAGAGCTAAATAGCTTGAAATAGATCTATACTAGTCTCCCTTTATTTATTTATCAGCATAAATATAACAAATAACTAACTAACTAACTAACTAACTATATATATATATATATATATATATATATATATATATATATATATCTATATCATCTATATCTATATCTATATCTATATCTATATCTATATCTATATCTATATCTATATCTATCTATCTATATATATATATATAACTATATATCTATATCTATATCTATATCTATATCTATATCTATATCTATCTATCTATCTATCTATCTATCTATCAGATAGATAGATAGATAGATAGATAGATAGATAGATAGATAGATAGATAGATATGTTGTATTTGTGCTGATAAATAAATAAAGGGAGACTAGTATAGATCTATTTCAAGCTATTTAGCTCTTATCAGGTAGCCATACCCTTACTGGGATTCGAACCTGTGCTATATTACATATAGATAGATAGATAGATAGATAGATAGATAGATAGATATAGATATATAGATATACATATAGTTTATCAGCACAAATATAACACTTGTGTGTGTGTGTGTGTGTGTGTGTGTGTTATATTTGTGCTGATAAATAAATAAAGGGAGACTAGTATAGATCTATTTCAAGCTATTTAGCTCTCATCAGCTAGCAATACCCTTACTGGGATTCGAACCTGTGCTATATTACATCTTAGGCAGACGTCTTAGCCATTAAGCCACAGGTCTCCTCCTTATCAGCTGAAGCCAGGGAGGAGGGTATATATTTAGTGTCCATTAAGCCACAGGTCTCCTCCTTATCAGCTGAAGCCAGGGAGGAGGGTATATATTTAGGGTATATACGGTATATAAAGGTTTGCTTCGAGGTAAGCAAATAAATAGTACTGCACCCCAGTAATGAAATGGACACTCAGTAATTTAAATATGCCTGCCCTGACTTAACTGCAACCTTCTTTACCACCCAATTTCATCATATGTTGGACAGGAACAAATGATAAAACTATTACATTACATATTCTCACATTTTTTTAAAAAAGATGCTTCTTATTTTTTGCCCAGTACCTTATTGGATTAGGCAGGTGCTTTTGAATGTAAGAAGGACTTTCACAATTATAATATTTTCCATAAGATTACTGATGGACTTTCAATTTGTTTAAAACTAAAAACCTCAATTTTCAGTCTCTTCATCTTAATATTATATGCATAAAAACAAAGCAATAATATTTTCTGTATCTCAGAGTCATCTGCCAGGATGTCAAAATAGTCAAAATGGCAACATAGCCAAACAATCAAGCACAGGTCTTTTAATAAGGATTGATACATGTTTAAAAGAGGAGAATTCATCAGGTGTTTGTTGTTGACATGTTGACTTTTTTGCACCCATACAGACATGCCTTTCTTCATCTACAGGATTACCTCCTATAATATAATGGAGAAATTCATCACTATTGTTAGCTTATCTAAAAAGGTAAAAATATTTTAGAAATGAGTGCAACTTTTAACCATGACAGCTATGCAGTTTTCTTCAACACATTATGGAAGTGGTTTGCTGTTCATTCTGAGTCTTTTTAATTTTTGTTTTGTTTTGATTTTTTTTAGTTCCCAATCCACAAAATTTCACAAAGATCCCTATTCAAGTAATAATTAAGACCAAATTTGCATAACATTTTGAGATCAATCTGGGTTGGCTAGATGACCAAGTCATGAAAGCACTGATCTTATCTATGTGTTATACAGTACAGATCAATGTTTACAATTTTGCCATGTGGTTCTTTGTGATCCAATCTGCATTTGGGATAAAATATAAAATTACAAAGAGAAGCAAAAGGTTAGAAGTGATTGAAAAATGGGAAACAAATTTCCTTTAATTGTCCTATTAAATATACTACTTTACCACATAATAAAATTCTCTACATTTCTTGGCAACCTTCTTAACATGAAGTATAAAAATAAAGCAATTAAATCCTCTTAAGCTCTTTTCTTGACTTATTTATTGCTTTTCTAATGCAGACAAATCAGCTAAAACATTTTATCTCTCAATAAGTCCAAAAGTTGGTTTCATACAGTGCTTTTAGCCTCTGTGCTTTTGATAATACTAAAATAATGTTCTTCCTCTGAGTTTGACTAGCAAAACTATCAGATTCAAAGACAATCAGGGTATCTAAACATGAGAGTTTGATCTCAATCTACTTGGATCTAAAAATGTATCTAGAGGACACCTAGAAGTAGAACTTTAACTCTCCAGAAACTTCCTGAGAGTGAAACTGTTTGATTTTTCCCCCTGCTTCCTAGGAACAGGTATAAATATAAATGCCTTCTCCAAGTAGTATCTTCAACATTGGGTGGAACCATTATGAATGAAGGCAAATATACATGCTCCAGGATACGTATTGGATCCTGAAACCATTATCTCTATTTGTCTTTTCTATTTTTAAATGAGATCACTTATAATCAGTTAGCCACTCTATGCCTTGCTATACATGTCACTCAGCAATTCAGGATAGATGAAATTAGCAAAGCTATGATTTCCAATAATAATTGTGAGGGCAAACACAGTGAAAGCAATTAGGTTACTGCAATATACTCCACATGGTGCTTCCCTTGATGACCATTTGGAAATTTCAGTGATCCAAAATGGATGAGCTTAGGTAGCTGTTGTGACTCAGCAGTAGTTTGCTGTGAGTTGGGTCGGGATGCAAGATTAACAATGCAGCTGGAGCTCGTTAGTGGCGTCTTTTGGTGATAAAAGGACGGATGGTGCCACGCCCTGGTTGCAGGAGTCAACGTTCATTCATTTGTTCATCATTCATTGGTCATGGTTTGTTTGTGAGAGACACTTGGAGAAGTGATTTGCTTTCTGTAACCCTGATTCAAGGAGACACTTGGAGAAGGGAATTGTTTTGTAAGAGTTTTGTTTTGTATTCTGTTATCTTCTGGTCAGAGACTTGATTTATGTTTATTTTTGGGCTCGTAGCCAGTCTGAGCTGAGAACTGGTAAAGTTCTTCCCTTTTACGTTTGTCTGCCTCTCGTCTGTTAACGAGCGAAGGAGTGGGGACTGAACAGATTGAATCCTGCCCGACAAGCCTCCATTTGATTAATTATGGAGCAATTAATTGCTGAAAATAGGCAAATGGCTCAACAAATCGCGATTTTGGCGGACCAAATTAAACAGCTGCAGAGAGCTGCCAAACCCCCCCCCCCCAGCCAAGGAGGAAGTGCCCAGTAGCCATGCCATATAAATATGATGGGAGTCTGGCCATGTTTGCCGCATTTCTGGGACAATGCCAGCTGTCCTGAGTTTGAGAGCGGAAGATTTTCCCACTGACCAGACGAAGGTGGGATTCATTATCAGTTTGCTCTCAGGCACAGCTGCCCATTGGGCTACCCCCTTGTTAATTCAGCAGAGCCCTTTGTTGGATGACTTCCAGGGCTTTTGTCAGTACTTCAAACGGATGTTTGAAGATCCTATCAAGGGGGAAACATCAGCTAGAAGTCTGAAGTCACTGCAGCAGGGGAGTGCTTCATTGCAGGACTATGTTAGTGAATTCAGGCTGCGTAGCCAGGATTCCACGTAGAATGAACCAGCTTTAATGGACACGTTCCAGGATGGATTGTCTGAGGCCTTGCAGGATGAATTGGTGAGGGTGGACAGGCCACCGACGTTCGACGCGTTGGTCCACCTGTGCCTCCGGATAGACGCTCGGCTGCAGAGGTGAAGGCCTCGCCGTGTATTCCAGGAGACCACCAGCATGCCGGTTCAGCAAAGGACTGCAGTGGACTGGGAGGAGCCCATGGAGTTGGGTGCTGTCAGACCTCAAGTGTCACGTACAGAGATGGACAGACAACGTGCTGAGGGATTGTGCTTCTACAGTGGGGATCTTGGACACCTGGCAGGGAGTTGCCCCAAGAAGAACAGAAAGGTTGCATGGACTGCAGCTGTCCCTCAGCAACGCACTACCATGTCGGACAACCAGCACGTTTGTGCGGCCGTGATACCCCGTTCGCACAAGGTAGCGTGCATTCGGGGGGGGGGGGTTTGGAGTCCCAGGGCGGATGCCCTGCCGAGTAGAGAACTCTGATCCTGCGAACTCGCTTCCACCTCGGACTGCTCTACCCTTTGCATCCTGCACTGCCGTTTGTCATCCCGTGAGCAAGCAGTCTCTGATGCGGGATGCGCAGTGGGGTGACGACTGGGTGGAGCGACGAAAGGCGGAAGTGGGGCTGGCGTCCCCAGGGACTTTGGAAGGGGATCTTTTGAAGTGTCGGGGCCAGCTCTATGTTTCTGCAGGGCACATCCATCGACGGGTGCTCTCACAGGTTCATTGCGCGTCTGCATCAAGACATTGGTTTTTTTTTCAGATGTTGCGCCTGGCCTGACGTCAATTTTGGTGGCCCCATCTGAGAAATGATGTGCGGAGGTGCGTGGAGTCATGTGCCCAGTGCCAATGGGCCAGGTCTGCAAGGAGAACTCTGACAAGATTCCAGCCTTTGTCGACTACGGTCCCTGCAGCACTGGATTTTGTTTCTAGGTTCCCGGCGGGGTACCAGTGTCTTGGACCGTGTTCCGTGGAGGCCGTCACCAACCCTTCTGGGCCACACCCTGATCATCGAAACCGGGGGAAGGGCTCTGTGGGAGGGGATTGCGTGATGGCTCGGCAGGAGTCGGTGGAGCTGCCACCGGACTCCGACGGTGAGGGGTCATGTGGGTTGGCCTTGGAGGAGGTAGAAGACCCTGGACAGGGTGTTAAGGCTCGGCCGAAGCTGGTAGAGCTGCTGTCAACCTCCGACAGTACGGGGGCTGGTGGGTCGGCCTTGCAGAGGGTGGAGTACCCTGGACAGGGTGTTAAGACTCGGCTGAAGCTGGTAGAGCTGCCATCAACCTCTGACAGTACGGGGGCTGGTGGGTCGGCCTTGGAGAGGGTGGAGGACCCTGGACAGGGTGTTAAGGCTCGGCCGAAGCTGGTAGAGCTGCTGTCAACCTCCGACGGTAGGGGGGCTGGTGGGTCAGCCTTGCAGAGGGTGAAGGACCCTGGACGGGGTGTCGACACCGTGAAGGGCGGAAGGAAACATGGTGGCCCCCGGATACCTAGGGAGTTCCGGCTCAAGGGGGCTATTCCTGCAGAGGTTTGGGACTCATGAAAAAGGCACCACAGGAAATGGGTGCGGGCCATCTTGTGGACAAGTCATTCCGACCGCATCCAGACCATCGGATCCCGGGGAAAGGGCCCTGCGGTGGGGGATAGTGTTATGACTCAGCAATAGTTTGCTTGAGTTGGGTCGGGATGCAAGATTAACAATGCAGCTGGGGCTCGTTAGTGGTGTCTTTTGGTGGTAAAAGGACGGATGGTGCCACGCCCTGGTTGCAGGAGTCAATGTTCATTCATTTGTTCATCATTCATCGGTCATGGTTTGTTTGTGAGAGACACTTGGAGAAGTGATTTGCTTTCTGTAACCCTGATTCAAGGAGACACTTGGAGAAGTGAATTGTTTTGTAAGAGTTTTGTTTTGTATTCTGTTATCTTCTGGTCTTTTTCTGATTTATGTTTATATTTGGGCTCGCAGCCAGTCTGAGCCGAGAACTGATAAAGTTCTTCCCTTTTACGTTTGTCTGCCTGTCATCTGTTAACGAGCGAAGGAGGGGGGACTGAACAGGTAGCTATGGGCATATCTTTGTATGCTCATACATCCCTCTACTAATAGGCTGCAGTTTATCAGTGTATAATTGGAGTCTTAGTGGATAATCACTTAAATATGAGCCAGCAGTGTAAAGAAGCTGCCAAAAAAGGCAACACTAGACTGCATAAACAAATTTCCTGACAGTTAGAACAATTAATCAGTGGAACAACTTGCCTCCAGAGGTTGTGAATGCTCTAACACTGGAAGATTTTAAGAAGAGATTGAATAACTATTTGTCTGAAGTGGTGTAGGGCAGTGGTCCCCAACCCCCGGTCCGCGGACCGGTGCCGGGCCGTGGAGTACCTGGCACCGGGCCGCGCAGCAGTCGGGGGACATGAACAGCTGCCCAAAGGTCCGCGCGCGCGCTGGTGGAATCCCCGGGCGCTGCTGGTACCGCCGCCACCGCCGCCCCCTGCGAAACCCAAGAGCGGCTCTTCTCCTGAGAGGCGGCTGGCTGAACAGCTGCCCAAAGGTCCACACGGGCGCTGGTGGAATCCCCGGGCGCTGCTGGTACCGCCGCCACCGCCGCCCCCTGCGAAACCCAAGAGCGGCTCTTCTCCTGCGAGGCGGCTGGCTGAACAGCTGCCCAAAGGTCCACCCGCGCGCTGGTGGAATCCCCGGGCGCTGCTGGTACCGCCGCCACCGCCGCCCCCTGCGAAACCCAAGAGCGGCTCTTCTCCTGCGAGGCGGCTGGCTGAACAGCTGCCCAAAGGTCCGCGCACGCGCTGGTGGAATCCCCGGGCGCTGCTGGTACCGCCGCCACCGCCGCCCCCTGCGAAACCCAAGAGCGGCTCTTCTCCTACGAGGCGGCTGGCTGAACAGCTGCCCAAAGGTCCACCCGCGCGCTGGTGGAATCCCCGGGCGCTGCTGGTACCGCCGCCACCGCCGCCCCCTGCGAAACCCAAGAGCGGCTCTTCTCCTGCGAGGCGGCTGGCTGAACAGCTGCCCAAAGGTCCGCGCACGCGCTGGTGGAATCCCCGGGCGCTGCTGGTACCGCCGCCACCGCCGCCCCCTGCGAAACCCAAGAGCGGCTCTTCTCCTGCAAGGCGGCTGGCTGAACAGCTGCCACCGCCGCGCGCCTTCCTGCCTCAGCCGCTCTGTCGCTTCCAAGGAACGGCGTCAGCGGCGGCAGCTTTACTTCTGAGGCGCTGCACACTTCCCCAATAGTCGTCACAGCCCAGGTAAGAGAACGGGAACTTCCCGCCTGGCTTCCAGCCCGCACCGAAAGGGGGCCGTTGGGGTTTTTTGTGGAGCTCGGAAAGACGCGCGTCAGCTGTGCGCGTCCGCCTCCTCGGGGCCACTTTTGCCCAAGCGCCCGAGGCAGCCAATCCTGGTAAGCAGGTGGTGGTTAACTGGCGCCTTTGCTGCAGGTTTTTCTGGAAGGGGCCACTGCCGCTGTCCGGAGGTGACCTTGAGCTGCTCGCTCGCTCTATGCGGGGCTGGTGGGGCTGTGACGCTCGGAGGTGGCGCGTGTGGGAGTGAGAGGCGCGGGGACTGGCTTTCTCCGGACCGGTTTTCTCCGGGGGGGGGGAGGCGAAGGACCAGGCTGCAGCGCAAAGGCTCCTGGGCCATGCGCAAAAGCTCCTGGGCCGTGCGCAAAGGCTCCAGGGAAGAGAGCCCTGTGCGCCCCTGCGCACGCTCAGCGGGCCACGGTAAAATTATCAAAGGCTGACTGGTCCGCGGCGATAAAAAGGTTGGGGACCACTGGTGTAGGGTTTTCTGCCTAAGTAGGGATTTAGACTAGAAGACCTCCAAGGTCCCTTTCAACTCTGTTGTTCTATTCTGTTCTGTTCAGCAATGCTCATTCTCTCTACTACCCACATTATTTCTATACTGCTGTATTTGCATCATCTGAAATAAATGCACCATTCTGTATAAATGATACACAGAACACTTGCATGTAGACTACAAAATAACATAAAAATCTTACTTAATGCTAAAGTAATATTCTTAAAAGACAAAAATAACAATGAACTTATACTTCTGCTGTTATGTATTACCTCAATTATCTTTTCTATAGTATCCAAATTACCATTTTTTCGGAGTATAAGACACACCTTTTCCCTCAAAAAAGAGACTTAAAATCTGGGTGTGTCTTATACACTGAATACAGCATGTTTTGCCTCCTGAAACCCTGTCCCCTTCACCAAAATGGCCATGCATAGCCTTTAGGAGTCTTGAAGAGTGATCGTGGGGTTGGGGAGGACAGAAATGAACAAAAAATGGTCCATTTTTTGCTCAATTTTGCTCTCCCCCCAGTCCCCAGGAGCACTCTATAAGCCTCCTAAAGGCTATGCATGCCCTTTTTTTGACAAAAATGGGCCATTTTTCTCATTTTGGGGGCTCCCACCCCACCAGGAGCACTCTACAAGCCTCCGAAAGGCTATTCATGCCCCTTTTTTTTGAAAAAAATGGGCCCATTTTTGGGAGATCTGTAGAGTGCAAAAACTTTTTTTTAAAATTTGCCTCTTCAAAACCTTGGTGCATCTTATACTCTGGTGCGTCTTATACTCCAAAAAATACGGCAAGTAAAACATATGTAAAACAATTATTTTACATGTAAAACTATCTAAAAACAATTGTTCATATCTTGATCATGATTACACATTATAATGAAAGAGATACTAATTGTTTTTAAAACTTTACGCACATTTTACATCCAAATCAGTGCATATGAGCATAGCAAAAACAAGAAAACAGAGAAATAAGAGGAAAATTTCAACTTAACAAAGGAAACCTTTGAGGTCTGCAAAAGTGTTTTTTTGGGGGAGTTATTCACTTGCATTGGGGCTATCCTCCGTCAAACTATCAAGATTAGAAGTAAAGTTTTCAATAAATATAGACTGAAAAAGGAAGACAGTGTTAAGAAGGAATGCTGTGTCCTGCTGAAATAAATGGTTGGTTGAAACAATAGTTAAGCCATTATTGCTATTATACTTCTAAATTATTCTTAAAGTGTGTGTGGGGGGGGGAGGAAGTTCGGGGGAGGGAGGGAGATATTATATATGTTTATATTGCTCACTTCAGCAATATCAAAATACATTTAGCAAAGGCCAGAGCAGGGCATCGGAACATCACCTACGATTTCTTGGAAAGTTTATTTCTGAGGAAGGTCATCTGAAAAAAAAGAAGTAACTGAACAAAAAAACAATAATAACTGGCAGTTCATCATCTAATGGACCAAAAGAATGATAAAATTTGCATTTTGCAAATATATATATGAATAGATTAATTTAAAATGCTGCTTGACTTGTGAAGAAAGTTAAACAATACAAACTCAAAAGATTCTCATAAAAAGACAACTTACTAAAAGCACAACACTTCCTTGAATGGTTTTTTTGGCTAGAATCAACATGTTGCCACAAAAATCTGGTTTTCATCATCTAAACACTTGAAATAAGAACACATAATTTAGCAAAAAATAATGATGGTTGCCACTTAGCTGTGCAGGGCAGTGTAGTGTTAGAAATAGCTTTCAATGATATTTTTGTTCACAGCCTAGGACTATTTCAGTAATAGAAGTAATTACTGTGGTTTCTGAGGGCAGCATTTAACTCTATTACTCTTCCAATACTGTATACAAACATTGAGCCTGACTCCGGTAAGGTCTGGTGGGGCCTCAAGCAGGGCTGCAGCCACATCCTTGCTTTCAAGTCCTTAGGAAACCTTGGCAAAGAAAAGATTAACTCACTCTATGGTGTCATTACCTTTGATCCAATTTCTTGTCCATTGGAGGGAGAAAAACTTCTTCTTTGGAGCATTTAAACGAACACTTGCTTTTTGAACTAGAAGTACCGTATTTATCGGCGTATAACACGCAGTTTTAAAACTAAAATTGCAAGCTTAAACCCTGCCTGCGTGTTATACGCCGATACTGCGTGTTATACGCCGGGTCCCAAACTGCCTGCTCCAGCTGATTCACCGGCGCCCATGATACTCATAGAAGTGCAGCATCCATTTCATGGCAGCGTCGGCGGCTCTCCAGCTACCCTGCCTGATATAACCCCTACCTTGCAGCAGTGGCGGCAGCTCTCCAGCCACCTGCTGTTCGCTTTAACCCCATCATTGAACAAGCGGCGGCTGGAGAGCCGCCCGCTGCCTGATTTAACCCCATCCTAGCAGCAGCGGCTCGCAGCGGCCAGAGAGCCGCCCGCTGCCTGTATTTTTTCTCCATCATTGCGGGTGCTTACCTTCCCGCCCGCCTGCTCTCTGGTCCCAAGTGTACGCGCCGGCATTCTCCCAATCAGCTGTGAGTCCGCAGCCGCCCGCGCTGCTGTTTTAAAGGCTGCTCCTCAGGACCCTCCGAGGCCACCGTACTTCTGACGAGTGACGTCCCTGACGTTACGCTGAGGACGTTACTCGTCAGCGCAATTAAAGAGTAACCTGAGTCTGCTAGCGACACAGGCCAGGTACTGTGGTGAAAACAAAAACATATAGAAATAGGGGTTTATGTGGGGGGGGCTTGTTATGTGGCGCAGGGGGAAAGAGTATGTGATATGGGGGGTGGGGTTATATGGTACAGGTGGTATCAGGACTATGTGGTACAGGGGGATTAGGTTGTACAGGTGGATCTGGGGGGGGGGATTAGGTGGTACAGGGGGATCAGAGGGGGGAAAATGATGTGACAGAAGAGGGTGGGGAAGTAATTCATGTTCTAATGTTATAAATTTTAATCCAACATTAAGTTCCGAGCTTCCAAGTCATTTATTTTTAATGAAAAAAATTTTTACTCAAATTTTTGTGTTAAAATGGGGGATGCGTGTTATACGCCGGTGCGTGTTATACGCCGATAAATACGGTAATAAACTGTGGCATTATTTATTTCTGTAAGCTATAAATGGTGAGGAGTTTTGCTTACGCAAGATTGTGGCTATTTAGTATGTGTTCAATTTAACAAGGTGGTACAGTATTGACTGTGAAATGTCATGATCCCTACAAGACAGTTTCCCCCACAATGCCGTCCCTCTGCCAAACACCTAATTCCCACAACTGTCTTATGCTTACGGATATTTACTCATGTAATAGCCCTCCATATCCTTCTCATCTTTTCTATTATCTTTTCCTATTGGTATCTTATGATTTATCACTGTTGTTTGTATCTTATTATTTATGACTGTACCTTATGATTTATGATTTATCATGTTGCTATTTGTATGTACACCTGAGACGAATTCTTTGTGTGTCTTGGCCAATAAAGAATATTTTATCAGTTTTTATGAGAGGTGAAGCACAGAAAACATTAACAGAAGCAAAATTAAAAAGACGAAAGACAAAACAGGTCCTAACAGAGATTTGAACTGAATTAATGTGCATGCAAGTAATACTTAAAGCACTAGATTTTATTTATTAAAAGATGCGTTTTTATTTCATAACAAGTGGATAACTTGTGAATTTCAGAAGGAAACACAAATATTGAATGTCCGGACTCTGTATCTGTGTTTCAGAAACCTAAACTGTTCCTTAAAAGCAAGTAGAAAATATATTTGCCCTTATTTCCTTTTTAAATTATATTACAGTCTGCAAGAATGAAAAATGCCCTTTCAGAAGTTAACCACCATGCTATCCATGAATATAACCACAAATACTTAGTCTCATAATTAGAGTGTTCAAAAGCTCCCTCATTTACTGAACACTATGTTAAGACTTAGGATAAGAACGGGCAGAAAGTGAGGGAAGGCATTCATATTCTCCCTCCATATTTGGAAATAATTCTAGGTGACAGCTTAATATCTGCTCTAAAGAACATATCAGCTCAGCACCTGACTGAGGAAAGACGTGTAGAAGAAGAAAGCAACTTGTACAATAAAAATCAGAATGAGATATTCTGTACTGCTATTTTTTTTCCTCCAGTGACTTCTTGCCCTTTATTTTCTTGCTGTTAAAAGTATCTGTTTTAATTTATATTCCACATCTAGACAAAATTATAAATGTAGAAGAAAAGATGGCTATTCTCTCTCTTCTTCTCTCTTTCTCTCTCTCCCCCCTCTCTCTCATTTGACTTTTCTTCCATTAAAATTTCCACAAATTGCCTTTATCTCATAAACATTCCTAATACTTGTAAAGCACACCAACCCTGATAGGTCTATGGAAGAACAGATATTTAAGCCGACACTCAAATACTTGGGCCACCAAATGTGAAGAAGGGATTCATTGGAAAAGATCCTGATACTAGGAAATTTTGAAAGAAAAAGAAGGGCACAGCAGAGGATGAGAAGGTTAGATAATATCATTGATGCAATGGCATGGATAGGGAGAGCTACAGGAGACAGTAGAGAACAGACTGGTCTGGCATGATATGGCCCATGTGGTCACAAAGACTTGGACATGACTTACCAACTGAACAATTCCTAATACTCACAAACTCATATCTAACTTCTACATAACTTATATTTCCCAGTAGCATTGTGAAAAGCAACTTGCATTTATCTTTTATTTTGCTTTCTCTTTTATAAAGGAGTTAAACAATACTGTTCATCAACAAATACTGCATATTACTTTTAAAACACAGAAAAGAAAAGCTATATATATATATGTATGTATGTATGTATGTATGTATGTATGTATGTATATATATGTTATATTTGTGCTGATAAATAAATAAAGGGAGACTAGTATAGATCTATTTCAAGCTATTTAGCTCTCATCAGCTAGCCATACCCTTGCTGGGAATCGAACCTGTGCTCTATTGCCTCTTAGGCAGATGTGTTAACCTGGATGGTCTCTTGTGATGAGCCGAAGGACAGAGAATGGAAGTGTGACCTTCCTCCCCTATTTGGGCATACCAGGGGTTGTGACTTTATATATATATATTTATATATATATATATATATATATATATATATATATATATATATATATATATATATATATATATATATATATATATATATATATATGTGTGTGTGTGTGTCACAACCCCTGGTAAGCCCCAATTATGGGAAGAAGCTAACTGCTTCCATCATCTGTCAATTGGCTCGTCACAAGAGTCCATCACGACAGAAACCCAATATTTTTACTGTTGCCTTTTTGTTATATTTGTGTTTTTATTTGTGCTGATAAATAAATAAAGGGAGACTAGTATAGATCTATTTCAAGCTATTTTAGCTCTCATCAGCTAGCCATACCCTTACTGGGATTTGAACCTGTGCTGTATTGCATCTTAGGCAAACGTCTTAGCCATCATTGGGGCTTACCAGGGGTTGTGACACTAATATATACCTTCTTCCCTGGCTTCAGCTGATAAGGAGGAGACCTGTGGCTTGATGGCTAAGACGTTTGCCTAAGATGCAATACAGCACAGGTTCAAATCCCAGTAAGGGTATGGCTAGCTGATGAGAGCTAAAATAGCTTGAAATAGATCTATACTAGTCTCCCTTTATTTATTTATCAGCACAAATAAAAACACACATATATATATATATATATATATATATGTTACATTTATGCTGATAAATAAATAAAGGGAGACTAGTATAGATCTATTTCAAGCTATTTAGCTCTCATCAGCTAGCCATACCCAAGTTTTTGGCTAGCTGATGAGAGCTAAATAGCTTGAAATAGATCTATACTAGTCTCCCTTTATTTATTTATCAGCATAAATGTAACAAATGTAACAAAAAAGGCAACAGTAAAAAATATTGGGTTTCTGTCTGGATGGTCTCTTGTGACGAGCCTAATGACAGAGAGTGGAAGTGTGACCTTCCTCCCATACTTGGGCATACCAGGGGTTGTGACTTTAAAGTATATATATACTTATATATATATAAGATATATATATCTGTGTCCATATTCTTCCCCACTTTTCAGTTATTCTGAGTTACTCCATGGAAGCTTAGGCCTCCACCAAGGTCTTTTTCAATACATAGCTAATTCTTTCTATTAAGCTTACTTTGCCATAACAGTGATTTCTTTGTATTTGTCTGCTGTGTTAACCAGCTATGCAGTGCTATAGTACAACCACTAAATTACATGCCTGCCATTGCCTTTTGTATCACACCTGTAACAGGTGCTATTACATGATAGTCAAACTATAATAATATATTCTGTAATGTTAATCATACTACTTTTTAATAAACAGTAATATACTGGTGAATACTGCAAAACATTGTTTAGTGAATACATTGGTATAAATCCCTAGATTGCAGAGTTTGCATTATGAACAATAGTGCTGAAGGCATCAAAATTGAATAATAATGTGGAAGTAGTTAAGAAAAAAAAGCCTTGATTTAATAAATGTAATTTCTGGTATAGATTATCAAAGATTCAGATTATTTCTAAATGGCATTCTAAAATGGCAATTGTAACTTTATCCAGAAGTCACTTGATTGTGAGATGGATAGCTGTATCAATATAATGAACAACTTACAAAATAAATACGGACCGGTATTACTGTTGCTAAGTGATGTGGCCATAAAGTATGACAACACGTGACTGATCACTTAGTGATGGAAATCATGACAGTCCCAGTTGCTGAAATAACCCCAGGACATGTGCGCCATTAAACAGGAAGTGGTGGGAGTCTAGAGTCGCAGTTAAGGAGCATTGGGGGAGTGTGCAGGTGCCACAGGGGAATGGGATTATGATCTTGTTACAAGCAGGCAATAGGGAGTGCAGGCAAGGTGTCAGACACCACAGAAGGTTGGGTTGTTGAAGTCAGCAGAGAAGGATGCAAATAGCGATCGCATCATTTCTATTCACTGCAAGATCATAATGAGAAGCCGGGTACCTGAACATCTGAATTGCAATTAATAATTCAACCACAAGGCTATTACAATGGTCAGAACATTGAGCACCAGTCGTAAATTCATTTTTTCAATTTATTTATTTTTTATTATTTCAAGCAGTTTTTATATCATACACACACACACACACACACACACACACACACTCTGTTTCCCTGAAATTAAGACCTCCCCGAATAACAAGCCCAATTGAGCTTTTAAGTGCATATGCTAAAATAAGTCCTCCTCTGAAAATAAGCCTTCCCCAAAAATATTGCAACACAGCAGCAGCCATGAGGTGACCATGCTTGCCGCCTCCTGCACCTCAAAAATAATAAGACCTCTCCAAAAATAAGCCCAAGTGCTTATTTTGGTGGTCAAAAGAAAATAAGACCCTGTCTTATTTTTGGAGAAACACAGTGAATATTTTGTGACTTTCTATATTAAATCAACTACATACAATTTAAGTGAAAGTATATTTATGGAGTACTTTTGTATACTGTATATTATAAACAAATATAATTATAATACAAAAGAATTAATAATGATTAAAGATCTTGTCTATCACATTTGAAAGATTCTACTATATTACCATGACATTTTAAGATATCTTATGGAAATATTTATGATTATTTTACTATGAACCAGTTGTATTATCATGGTTAAATGTAATGCTGTCTTATTATTTCCTAACTATTACTTCATATCAGTAATATAAAATGCATGTGTATCTTTGTATGTAAAGATATAGACACATAAACACACACACACACGCACACACACAAATAATCTGTGAAAGACTGGTTACTCATATGTAAAATGTGAACATTCCAGAACACTGATGTCTGATTCATAAATAATGACTATTGACATATTAAGTTTTGTAGTACATGTAATTTAATCTGTGGACCTATCATAAAATGAAGTAGTAGCTATTCATTTAAAAAGCTGGTTTCTAATGTGTTCTCTTCATTAAATGGCATAACTGAATGGTCCATTATTTTATATGCTTTATAATCTATTCATGACAGAACTAGCCTGCTTTTATCAGAAAGACACCAAAACATAGAAAATCACTAAAAACCACTAACTCAGAGATTCTGCTATCATATATAGTTATGCAAATAATGTACTAATGTGTATCATACATTAAATTGTGCAGAAAGTTTTTCCTGAATTTATAGAACATTTATAACTTCCATTAAATGATAGTAATAGTATTTATTTGACTTTCAACAAATCCTTCTTATAGATAGAAGAGGTTAATTGGCTGTTAACTGCACATTACATTCAATGCCAAAATTAAAACAGTAATTTTGGCATACTGAAATTTATTTTAAACACATTTACAGTATTTCTAACAACAAAGTTTAAATTCTGTTTACCATTTTACTTTTAACTGCATGTTTTGAGATTACTATTTTATATAGCTCTAACTCAAATTCATGTATATTTGTGTGCATGAATGTTTGTGTGTGTGGGTGTGTGTATGAATGCGCACGCGCACACACACAGAGATCTATCTCAGGTGTACAAATGAATATTTATGCAAAACTGTAAACATTTAAAAATAATCCTATTATATTCAACTAAAAAGCAATAAAAACTTAACAGGGTTAAACATATAATGCACAGACTAAAGTTACAATTAAGTACTTAAAACATTTAGTATTTCTTCCGAATTCTAAACACAAACACAAAAAGATGTTGATAACCAATTTTCTGAACTATACTTTTAACCATCTCTTTCACAGTGTTTAAGATGAACATTTTATGTGACCAGTAGCTCAATGGCGCAGCCTATGTGCAGAAAAGTAGAATATACACGCATGTACTATTTCTGAGGGAATGGTCATCTCACTATAGCTCAGCCACAGAAAGCAAAGACAAAATTGTAGGCAGCTTTATAAAAGTTAAATGCTATAAATTTATTCTGCAAAGTAGTCCATCTTTATTTTCTGAGGCTTTTATTTAAACTATGACTTGTTCTTTATATCTATTTAGAGCACTTAACAACACAGAAGCTTTTATTATGCATTTTAAGAATAATTTGCTGTTTTGAAAAAAGCTTATTTTTTGATTAACTGTTAGCTAAATCTTTTCAATGAATAACATTTGTTTCCAAGATAAAAGCTAGGAATTTATCAAGTAAACAAAACAATATAAAACCAATTTTGTTACTGTTGAAAAATATCTTACATGATTATTGTACAAAATATAATATATACTTGCAAGTAGCTTCTACAATAACAAATCAAAATTATTTCTCTGATAACTTTTTTAGGAATAAATATAATAAATGCTATTTTTTTAATTAAAGCAAATATCCTTTTATACCGCCTTATGAGATACGTTGGCAGTAACAGTAACATGTACAAAATAATAATTCCAACTTCTTTAAAAACTGGACATCAGAAAGAGAGTACTTTACTATCCAAAGATCTCTTTCTTTGTTATGCAGAACGACTTTCTAATCCAGATACTGAAAAAGAATAGCATTCACAATTCTTTTTCTCCTATTTTATTGCAGAAGTGACCCCAAAAATTTACTCAAGCTAAGTAAACATGAAAGATAGTTGAAACAGTATACTATCACAACATAATAACAATGAAATTAAAATATATTTGGAAAGAAAAAATCCCGATATATTTTAAAATCTTATTTCTTTAATTTTTTTATCAGAAAACATTTAGTAAGATGTAACAGGCATGTAATGCAAGCTGTATCACGCCCACTTGTTTAAAAACAATTGCTGTATACTAAAACAACAGAATACAATATTTTGATTTCTGGTCTTACAAGAACTTTACCCACAGTTCCATAAATGGTATTGCTATCATCAAAACATTTTTTTCAGGAAAATTTTGCTAGATTCTTTACTTCTTCTTTACATTAGCCATTTTCCTGTTCATTTTAATCAGCTTTTATGATCTACAAAACTTTGATATTATAAATTATATTTGAAAATATCACTGATGCAGCATCACATAGCCTAGATTAATTTGTTTAAAATATTATTTGTTTGATGTGTTTAATCCCAATTCAAATATATAAGTTTGTTCTTTTACATGCATAGTCATATTTGGATAATAGTAGCCATCCATATAATATAAATTAAATAATTTATGCAATAATTTCTTTAGCCAGTCACTGCTTCTAATATTTCTGCCTATACATTTCCAGAGTGTGATTAATTTATTATCATTCTTATATAAACACATGGCTTGTGGAGAATTTCTTAAGTTAAAGCAAGATTTTAGTCAGCAATTTCCAAATAATAGAATTGTGATAGAATGTGGGAAAAAGTTTTTAAAATTAGAAAGTTAATGTGTATAGAATGTAAACATGATTAATGATCACATCTTCAAGGAAAACCAACTCTCTGCACCTTTTATGACTGCTGAAGTAATTTATATTCATTGCATAAAATAAATACAAGATACTTTATAGAAGTGTAGGTTTACGGTCTATAGCTAAAGCAAGCAAACATTTTAGAATTAAATCAGAAAGACTAAGTAGCAGGTATTTTAGAAAAACACTTTCAGCATTCCATCCAAGAGTTCACATAGAGGAATAGTTAATTTCTTTTTCCAAAACATCAGCAACTAAACTCAATCTGTCATTCGGTTAAAATGTTTTTCAGCCTTATTCGGTTTAGCATTCTAAACTGAAGGTGGTCTGCATGTTGAACTTAGCACTATGTGGGTTATAGTCTTTGTTTGCAGTTTTAACTGGGGATTGCACCTTAGCTACCGTAGTTCAAGCGTAAAAATACTTTGTCTGCAGCACTATATACTGTTGCCAGAGACCCTCTAAATCCCTGAACCAACTGTGTCCTCTGGTGTCACAGAAGATAATGCCAATTTATTGCAATCTGTGGCTTTTTTAACTGATTAAAATTAAGCCGTAAATATGTGACAATGGAATTAGCACATTTTGAGAGTCTCTTTTCCCACATCCCATTTTGCGCCAGTGTGGTTGATCCCTGTAACACTACGCGGGTGCAATTTTAATGATTTTGCAAGTTTTTGATGTTCATAGGGGGGAAAAAAAGACTTGGTGTTTGTGGAGAAGCTAGATATGGAAGCTGAGAAGCAGTGATTGGAGACCTCGTGACATCATCTCTGTTTTCTGATAGAATCGGTGTCGTTTTCTTCCCAATGATAAGACAATTTACTGACAGAGCCTGATTAGAGACAATTTTATTAGAAAATTCACTTCTGTCGAAGAGCAAGGAGTGATAAAATTTCAGCCTTAGGGAATAACTAGGGGGAAAAATCTTCCAGTCCCCATTATTCTTTCCAAATAATTTACCAAACTGATAAGCAAACAAATATTTTATTGAAAACATGCAATTTATATGATATAAATAAATCAGAAATGATACTTCAAATGATTATGGTATGGAAAGGGCTCTTCTGTAATTTATAAAATTACAAAATGAATTGCTAGGATTATTTAACATGAAAATGTTATGACAAATGAAAAATTAAGGCAAAAGTAATTTATTTCTAATATGCATTTGTATACATTTGTACTTGCTCACAGAATTAACAACACTAAAACTACAAAATGAGACCCGGAAACACATTTTAATGCTCAAAAATACTAAGAAGAAGCATAGACTTCCTACTTTATTTATATTAAAAATAACCCATTTTTGTTTTTGTGATTTGTTAGTTCACAATGAGCACAGATAATCTGCCACACAGTATCATATCACACATATCTTTTCAAAATAATAGAACAAACTATTCAAAAGCATTATCCATGTCTGAAATCTGTATCAGAAAACTTTGAATATCCACGGAATCTCAAAAATAAACATTAAATGACCAAAAATTTGATTCCTTTCAAAAACACAATCTTAATTATCTTCTTCACATTAAAATCTCTATGTATGTGACAGTACACATTCAAAAAATCTTTATTTTGAATGTGTATTGTCACATACATACACACATTCCTAAGACAAAACTCTACTGAATATAATGGGATTTTTTCAGAATACACTTTTATTAATGGATAGCAAAAGAGACATAATAAGAAATGCAAACATGTCAGTATAGTTAAATAATCCTAATAGCTGAAAGGCATTGAGAGGCCTGCCACCTCTTTATTATACTTTTACTGGCAATTATAGAAGAGTAATAGTAAAAAAAAGCTATAACCTAAATACTAATGTGTAAAAAACAGCATAATATAGTATACATGTGAGGAGAAAATACATCAATTTTACAGTAATATAAAATAAACATTTTTTAAAAAAGTTAACATTTTCACCTTGAATATATGTACTCCAAATACAAAAAAGTATTTCATAAAATGCTGCATGCAATCAACATATTTTATTTGGTTTCATCATAACTGTATTCAGTTATTTGTTTGCCTCACAAGGGCTATAAACTATTTATATTTCCATATTGCAGCTAAGGTGCTATTGAACAACTTTAATATTTTTTTCTGGAAAAGTTTAATACAAGGTGTACATTCTTGTATACATAGACACTCACCCACACAAACATACATACACACCCTTTCATTATCTTTCATGTGTGTTTACATGTGCACAAGGCAGTCAGATTACATGCTCTAATAATTGTTTATCAGTTCATAGCATTTATCTAGCTAAAGTAAAACTTCTGATTCTGATACCCAGTTTGTAAAATGGATATGTCAGAATGGTTTAACCAAAACAGATAAATTGGGTAAACAAAAATGCGGTATATACAATATGTGGCGTCAATATAGTTCAGTAGCATGTCAGTTAATTGGATGTTGACATAAGCAAGCTAACAAAAGGATATATTTATATTGTTTGAAACTGATGAATGAAAGACAACTGTTGAGACTCAAATATTAATGCAAAGAATAAAAACACAAATATTTTGTTTTCCCCTTTCTCTATTTTTTTTTAAATAAGGGATATAGAACATTGAAAGATCATGTTTTAGTCCTCTGTTGTTTCCCATAAATAAGAGACCTGGAAAATACTAATCCATGTATAAATTTCTTTAGGGTTAGTCACAGCCCACAAACCACAAGTAACCTGTCTTTAAATGAGATATCCTAGATTACAGATTATATATTCTTTTCAAACCTCCACCAAATAATCACTAGGGGTGGGAGAGCAACAGGTCAAGAGATATCACTATGAAAAAAAACTACCTGTAAAAATCAAGCCTTCATGCATTATTACTGGATATAATTGAATAATGTTGAAAAGGGATAATATCTACATTGGTGGTTGATTAGAGAATGTCAGTTATGAGAGTACATACGCGCCCATAGTCACAGCAAGACTCAAAGTCCCAGTAGGCTTCAAAGAAACACTTATTTCCCCTTCTAGAACTCTGCTTTCTAGCAAAGCTGCAATCACAATGTTCTTGTTTAATGACATCATAAAAAATCAAAACACTTTAAAACAAATTGATGTACTCTTTAATATAGCCATCACATCATCACAGGACCCTTGCACCCTGCTTGATAGCAACCATAGGGATGCAAACCACATCTCTATCTTTGTTGCTTGCACCAATGCTAAAAAAGAGGAGGAGGAGGAAACTCTCAATTGGAATATTGGCATCTTTGATTGACAAGATATAATCAGCTTATCTCCACACTAATAAAATTGATAGCCTGTGGAGCTAATATATGCTCAGTACAAAATGAATTTTCAGTAGTCAAAGAGCTAAAACTGACTTTGCTTTGCCAAACTAATTTATATCAATTTCTAATACTACTATTACATCAATGGAAAAGATGGAAACTTGAAGCGACTTGACTCATTCCTGAAGGCATCATTGAAATTTTGGAAAAGACTTCAGTTATGTTCTATTTATCAATAAAAAATGGTAACAGTGGATTCTTTATAAATTCCCCTTCTATTAGTTTCTCTTTTCCCCAACCTTCTAATAAACTACTTTGAAATTAGGAATATTGATTTCTAGCTAATGATTATAACTTATTTTTCCACAACCAGTATAAATTTTGTAGATGAAAGCTTGGAAAATATTTTAAATTTTCATCAATCAGAATTTTTACAACACAACTAAAAATAGATTAAAATATAAGAGAAAAGTTTTATCCTTCTAATTTTGATTCAGACATAATATTATAGTATTTTTAATTTTAGAACCTGATCTGGCCATAATAATGTTCCAGTGTAATACTAAGGAAAGGTTTAGCAACATAATTCACACACAAATGTATACACAGATTGAGGAATAGAGATTTAAATATTACATTAAGACAAATTAATTATTAATCAAACCATACAGAGGGACAGTTTACCAGAATTTGAGACCACAGTAATAGCCCCTCCACTTCATGAGGGTCAATAGCATTCAGTTTCAAGTATACTATTGACAAAATATAGATTTAATTTATTGGCAATGTTGGCTGGGAACAGATGATTTGTCTTCCATAACCAGCTTTTATTTGAACTGGCCATCATTTGATGTTGATAGAGGTGACACTTATTTAAAGCAGCTCCAACTGCTTTAACAGCTCCTCTAGAACATCCAGTACATAGGAGAAACCGCAAATGACTTATAGAAACACTAAAAAACGCTTTTATATATGCTGACTGCAATCACAGGAGCCATTTCTAAATCTTAGATATAGTTGTGAAATAATCAGTAATGCAGCAATTTCAGTCTGCAGAAGTCACAAGTCATATCATTTAGTGACACAGCTTCAAAGAACAAAACAATGCACCTTAATAAGTTTTATAAAGTAGATAGTGCTTATATATAGTGTTTATATAAAGAAAGGCCAATTTTGTATATTTGTGCTTGTATATGTTTGTTCCACTCTGTTTCCCTATGAATTAGTTTTTATAATCTCCATCAAAAAAACTTCTCTATAAACGTATTTTATTTTTTGTAAACCATTGTTTCTAGACATATAGATATTTTAATAATGTTGCTTTTCTGTAAAAAAAAGACATAGTTGTCTTTTTAGTGAAAGTATGATAGAAATTTCAGAAAATAAAAAATGGGAGGGAGATAGATAGATAGATAGATGATAGATAGATAGATAGATAGATAGATAGATAGATAGATAGATAGATAGATAGATAGATAGATAGATATCTTAAACACATTATAAACTGTTTATGCAAAGGATAATGTGGAATTGTTTGTTATGGGTTAGAGAGAGAATGTCTAAATGTTAGGCACATTTGATTAAACAGATTGACTATTACATTATTCTGCACATAAAGCATAGCAATTATTTTTATAGTAAATAAAAAGCACAAGACAAATGAATTTTACTAGTAAATTCTTTTGTTGATTTTGGCAATAATTAAGTAATTCAACAATACAGTATTATGCAAAAGACAGTTCTAGTATCTTTACCTAAATGGATCATTAAATGAGAAGAAATGCGATGTCTTAATTTAGTACATAGGTGCTGTACGAATTGTAATCTGCAGAATATTATATTTTTAACTTGAGCATGACATGACCTTGCAACAATTTTTAAATATACAGCTTTTCATATATTTTATGAAAAGTTGCATTGTTACATAATTTAATTGTTAATAAATAATGTAAATTAAATTATGACAGTAAATGTGATACAGTAATTAGGCTGCTGGACAGGTTGTAGTTTTTCTTTAGGCTTGAAAGCCAATTGGGTGACTTGGACCAATCAGTCTCTCCTAACCCTATACTGGAAAGTCAAACAAGTCCATCTATCAACATTGCTTCTCGCCCATAACCTTCTGTAAAAAGAGGCCTTCTTTACACAGTGGATTGATATGAGCTAAATAAGCAAACTAGTAAATAGTGTTAGTAATAAACTTCAGAACCAACAAACACCACATATCCTGTGATGGTAAAAGAATTTGTATCATTCTTTAAATAAAATTATGCAGTGATGTTCTCACTGACTGGTGCACAATTGCAGAACAGGTTTTTTATGGGTAAATTCATTTTTTGGAATTTTTGGTTCCTCTTTTCCCCAAGTATTAATAGTTTCTGATCCTTATTTTTGCAATAGGATCACTTCTAGTATAAGAAATAGAAAATAAATAACTGTTGATTAGCACATCTCTTTTTCCATTTCCCATAAGATCTTTTAAGTATTTAACTATTTCTCTGATTTTCTTTCATCCCATAAAATTGCTCACAAATCTTAAAGCCACACCTTTGTGATGCCATCAAAGTAATTAGAAAATGCATCAGTATATAGTTGCTTAACATCCTTGATTTACAAATAAGGATTCCAAATTTATTAGACGCAAAAAATCCCAGATTTAGATTTCCTAGATAGAACTAAGAAAAATCATGAAAGGTTGCAAACCATTACTTCCCAACAATTCAAATGAAGTGATCAAAACAGACCAGTGCTTTGCCTCAAAAGATAGCTTACAATGTTCCAGCTAAATGGCTTCCTTTTCTTAAGAATTTACTTTGGGACCAAGGTTAGTAAAGATTGAGAATGGAAACAGATCAAATGAAAAAGGTGATTCCTATTCCCTCTGTTATAACTAGGAAACATTTCTGAAGTTATTGAAAGTAGGTGCCAGTTTTGATCCTTAAATAGTCCTTTCTCCAGAATTCATATGTGAATTCTATATTTAACTATATCTCAATTCTTTCTACAGATAGCAGAGTATCCCAGATTATAATAAGGATTTCTACTGGAAAACAAATTCTATTTATTTTGATGCTCTCTTTCCAACTCTTGAGTTGGTTATTAGAATAAAATAAAAACACAATTTTAATGACATATTTTTTTCATCAGAAGGTGGCTTCACGTGATAATTTTAATACAAAATTCAGTCAACTGCTATCACTCAGTATAATCTTCACTGCTCAGCTGTACATCTGAAGATAATGATGCAATAAACTTAATTTACAGAGTTTAGTTTTCACTAATCTCTTAATACAGAAAAAGAAAGACAGTATAAATTGCACATTATAAGTTATGACCTAAAAGGCTCTACCCATTTAGCTAAGTAAAGTTTGCCTAGAGATTTTTATTATCCACACTTGTGATAAAATTAATTCACTAGGTATTTTTCACTTCAAAAAAAAAGAAGAGACTAACAAAAATCCACTACTAATTAAATTCCACTGCAGCTTCAAATCTTTGAAACATAATATCCATTCAATGGTTTGCTGACAACTTAAACACCAAAATATGTCATACCTATGGAAATATTCATTTATAGTAAAGAATAATTAGATAGTACCATTTATACTATACCCATGATCCAGGGTGGGTTGCTGCGCATGCACAGAACATTATAAAATGAGTAAAAAACATGCCGGCAACGGCATGGGCGACCAGGGAACCAGTTTGGAGGCGTGGCCAGTCAGCCATCCCTACTGGTTTGGCGACCCAGTACCAATGTCCACTTCTGGTTCACCTGAACCAGTGCGAACCAGTAGCAACCCACCTCTTCTATGATCACAATTGAGACCAGAATTTCCATCGTTAAGCAAAAGGAATATTAAATGATTTTATGAAAATTTTTGCCATGATTCTAAAGTGAATCACCACTTCTTAAGTGAATCACATGGATATTAAGTGAATCTGGCTTTCCCCACTGACTTTGTCAGAAGCCAGTTGGGAAGATTGCAATGGTGATCACATGACCCTGGGACACTGCAAACATCATAAATACATGCTGCTTTTTGATCAAATTTTGATAATGTAACTGTTATAATGCTATAACTTCTGTAAGTGTAAATCACTTTTTATAGTGCTGTTATAACTTTGAATGGTTGCTAAACGAATAGTTGTAAGTCAAGGACTTCCTTCCTGACTAGCTACCTAATTAGAATTTAGAAAAAGACTTTATATAATAACTTAAATATCTGTTCCCATTTTTTTCTCAAAAACAGTCAGTACAGGGCATATTCTAGTCAATTTTATGTTTTGTACACTAACCATTAAGTCTTGCTTTGTTTCTTCCTGCTTCATCTGCCCATACAATTTTTTGTCTCTTCAGGGTACCAATCCCCGGAGAACCTGTCACTTTGAAAGGAGCTCACCATCAATCTAATTCCATGGAAGTGATGTATAAGAAGACTGTAAGGTGGCCTCAAACTACAATTCAAGCATTTGTAGGAGGTAATAGGAACTTCTCCCAGAGTTCTTGCATCATCCTTAAAAAATTCAGACATGCTGAATCTCTCAGATAAACAGTTTTTAGTGCTAAACAACAAAAATGCAACAGAAAAGAGCAGTCTGGTGCCCTTTTTTCTCTTAATTTAGGCTGAATTATAGTAAAATTTTTATGCAGGGTTGCCTTGAATAATATTGACTTGTATACAGAGTATAGCAGATAGATTTCTGATTAGTTTTAAGGGGAATTGCTTACTGAGGTTATATTTGGAAGTTGAAAAGATATTATCGAACAAAGCAGTGGCAAACATTTCTAAATATTACATTGCTATCAAGAAACTACATTGATACCATCACCAAGATTTCAGCTTGATTTGAAGGGAGCCTTATTTCTTTATTTTACAATAATTATTACATTTTTTTAATTGATTGCTTGGTTGATTTTTTTAATGGTATGTGGGAATAACCTTGCAGATGAAGGTAAGAAATGCTGACTAGTGAATAAGAAAGACCATAGCCCCCAGTGGCATAATGGCTAGAGAAAGAGGCTCAGAAGGCATTCACCCCTTTTCCCAAAGTTCTCAGGATGAAAATTACTTTCAGTCTTCTCAGGTAGATCAGAAAGGAAACACGATCAGATGAGCCAATTTTACTTTATTGTAAGGTTACTTTAACAGAATCTTATAGTCTGAAATCACCCTCCATCTCCTTTGAATCTTTGTGTAGTTCTTTTTTTAAAAAAATATTTACTTCAACTCATTATTATTAGAAAAACCCCATTCCATACTATGCTTAATATTATTTTCAGAATGTGGAAAACATATTTTTCATGTATTATTCCATAATAATCCTTCTTTAACTTTTCTTAAATTGGATGCAAATGTTCTGATGTTCTATATCTAGGTGGTAATATAGGAGTTTAAATTTGTAACATTTCTTTGCAGTTATACTTTACGAACTAACATATACACATTGACTTTTCTTTGAGGTCAATATCAGTATTTATTGAGCTGAAAAGTTAATACAGACTGAGGTCAATATTAGATCTCAAGGTTCAACAATTCTGTATAATGGCTTATATTTCTTACCCATATATAAATAAGAAGTTAAAAAATAGCACCTTAAATATATAAAAATATTGAAGGCCCATATTATACAAAAAATTCACTAGAGTTAAAATAATTGATTAGATTTATTTCTTAATAGTTTTTTTTTTTAAAAGCTTAAAATGGTTGAGAATTCAATTTGACAGATTTTCTATAAAGGAAAGTTAGGAAGTACAACACAACATGTAAGCAATGTTGTTCTTTAATAAGCTTGTGTGTCAAATCAATATGTATCATTTAAAGGTTTGATTCCCATGTGAATACACATATCTGGAAATGGTGAAATTATTACCATAAAATACCACTATTACCACTATTATCAGTACAAAATAGTCATTTACACTTTGGCCTTACTAGTTTCAATAAAACAATATATATGTACAAATCTGATGTCAGAAGTGACAATAGTCCAAATCAAGGGGAGAAATACTTTTGTTCCAATTATATTTTAATATTAGATAACATGGCTAACCATTGAGAAACTGTAGAAAACACCAATGTTAAATGCACAGGAGCATATCCAAAAACAAGATATGCTTACCAGTCGTTTGATTCATTCAATGTATGCTATGCCTACTTCTTATCTTAGAGTTCAAAGTTGTTGCTTACGCTATATAGATTTAAAAGGTTAATAAATATAGCAAAGCAATATGACCAATATCATTTGGGTTATATTGATGTTAATACTTTTAACATGCCAGAATATTAAAAGTATTAACAACACCCTTCATATATCATGTCACTGCATTACAGCATCCTGAATGTTCTTGCAGCTAAATTTCCAAAAACATAAACATCATATGAATTGAAACCCTTTTCAAAAGAGGAATGTACATGGAAGGAATCCCATTAAAACACATATCAGTATTTAAAGTGATCAGTTTGGTCAATACTTTTCTTTCAGGGTGGTAAAACAAATTTGTTAAAATACTATCCCAAATATTAGTTCATGATTTTATATATCACTGTTTACTCACATAGTCTATTGGTGTCAGTTGCACAAATAAATAAATAATGCAGTGAGATGGGCCACGAGTATGTGTGCGTGCATGTACGTCCATGTGTATGCTCAAATAAATATTGCATACTTTCAGTTTTAAAAGAAGGTCCTAATGAGGATCCAGATTGACAATATATTTTGAAGATAACACCCTTACCTAGCATGGTTTCTGGCATTATCTAAATAAATGCATAAGTGAATTAATTAAAGTGAAAGACTTGAATATTTAGCATTCATAAATGGGCATATATCTTTACATTGTTATTACCATATGGGTATTATTTCTATGCTGCAAAGAAAAATAAATTTATATTGAAAAGCAAAAGATAAGCATGACCTTCATTCATACTTGAATTAGATTCAATAATATGCTTTAAATAATTACTCAAAATAGGTCTCATTGAAACATGACTTAATGTAAGGCATTTGGGCATATGACTATAATATAAACTTTAGCTCATTGTAACTCATATTGCAAAGTGTTTATTTGTTTTTTTCATCATATCAAGAAGAAAAAAGAACAAATAACAGTTTGCCTCAAAATGTATACCTTTGTTTTGAAAGAAATCTGAGAAATGGAATGTAAAATGTGAAATTATGCCTCTATGAATCTAAAGGGAACGAGTAGAAAAATATTCTTTTAGCATTTAAACAAATACCAGAACTAACCTAATCTCAAAAGGGCTATATTTACATATATACACATGCAATTCATTAAAAATTAACCAACAGATAAGAATCCAAATTGTGTTACAGCATGATTAGTGGCCTACATTATATTCTGAAAAGACATTGATATATACCTGGCATTAGATTTGTTGCATATTCCTGACCATAGAACCTGTCAGCCTCTGCTTTGCTGCTGTTTCGGCTACCATTGAAACGGGGAGGGGGGGACATGGTATTTGGGAAGGGAATGATTATGTGCTGGAGGAAGATTCTAGATGCTGATCTGACCATCTTACTGCGCATGTGGAGGAAGGGAGTTTCCCACCAAGGTTAACTGTTCAGCATTCCATCCTGGTGATGTTTTTTGAAGATATCTCCCATCTGACTATTGGGTGAATTATAATTGGACTATGGACTGGGGTGCCAAGGGGAGGGGATTGAATTATACATGATATTCTTTGCTTTCGCGCCTAATTAACCAGATTCAGCTTAGCTTCGCAACTGTTCATTTGTAATTAGTACAAGTACACTTAATTTCAAACAAATGGAGTTGAGTGGTTTCTTTCCTGGTTATTAAATGAAGTCGCATCTGACAATAAACTGAATCTCACCTCGCACCCAACCCGGAGCGAACAAATACCGAGGGGAGTGTCTTCATAGAAAGAAAAGAAAATGTCCTTGCATGAAAGCGACCAAGAGGAAGACTTGGGTGCAACGGCAGGACCATCTCTAACAAAAAGACTAGCCGAACTGAGAGTGGAAGAACCTGCCGTCCATCCCAGATGGACATGGGGTGTGGGACAGAAAGAGGAACCTGAGGAATTACAAGCTGGAGTCACGAGAAGGAGGCCAAAGAAAAAGCCAGCGGCTGACTGGAGTGGCTCTGGAGAGGAAGAGTACAAAATCTCCCACGCCATGAGGCTCCTCAAAGAGGCATGGAGTGAACACTGAATTCAAGAGAGAGCTGTGGAAAGGGAACCAACAGAGGAATTGGAGAAAAGGTACTCACTGCATAGCTTAAGGAAGACTGGAGGGGCCGAAGGGGGATGTGTGCAAGAAAACCCAGAACCAACCTCTCCCCCTGTGGCTAGAGACATTCAAAGGGCAGGGGGGGGGGGCAGGTGACGCCGGATGGCTAAGGTCCCACCCTTAAGCGTAAAGTATGATGGAGAACCCAGAAGTCTCGGGTTGTTTATTATTCAGCTCTGGAATTATATGGAAATATATGGGCCTGATTTAGAGACAGATGAATCTAAAGTGAGAATGGTGTTAATGGCCTTAGAGAAGAAAGCAGCCAACTGGATGATCGGACTACATAATAGTAATTCCCCTCTCCTGAGGAATTTTGATGAATTAATGGCAGCCATGAGGAGAAGGTTCGACGACCCTTTGACCGAGCGTCGTGCTAGGCTGAAATTTATGGCCCTTAAACAGGGAAAGAAAACTGTGCCTGACTATGTGCAGGAATTCCAGGAATTGTCAGCCTATATGAGGGGGTGGTCGGAAGAGGCCTTGCTGGATCAATTCGCTGATGGCTTGGATAAAGATGTTTACCAGCAATGCATAAACAGACGCCTTCCCCATCATTTGGAAGCTTGGTATGAGAACGCTGCAGACATTGAGTTAGACTTAATCAGGCTTCGTTGCATGGAAGAGGGAGAAGTTGAGAAATCCCCCCCAGCACCCGCTAAAGCCCCCCGCCCAAGTAGTGAGGGCAGGGGAGGTTTTGCAGGCAAAGCCAAGCCCTCCACTTGTTTCTGCTGAGGAAAGGAGGGGCATCGTGCTGTGAATTGCCGCGTCAAGCTGACCCAACCCGCTCCACCACCCCCCCCGGAAGGAAAGGAAACCTGAGAAGGCTCCAGGCAAGAGGAAGGAGACCTCCTTTGCTGCTGAAAATATTTCTCGATGCTTCGAGCCAGAGGAGGAGGGAGACGAAAGCCCCAGCTCGTCTGACGACACTGATGATGAAAATTCTCATCGCTGGGTAATTTCCCGCTCTGGCCCTATGCTTATCCCAATTGAGCTTAGAGTGTCCTCTTCTGGCACAACAGAAAAACTTCTGGCCCTGTTAGATTCTGGGTGTTCCCGTTGCATAAGCCCTGAAATGGTTGAGAAACTGGGCTTGAAACTAAAGACTTTAAAAATCCCTATTGCTTTTTGCCAAATAGATGGCTCTATTGCGGGAGGCGGTCCTGCTCATTTTTCCACTGAACCCATCGAGATGTGGATGGGTACCCACAAAGAGCTAATAACTTTTATTGTAGCACCTGGCATGGACCGGTCCCTTATTCTGGGACTCCCCTGGCTCCGTAGATGGAACCCGTGTATAAACTGGAGGGAGGGGTGGTTGCTGATTCAAATATCCACACCCCCAGAGGGAAAAGGTGAAGCTCCAGCCTCTGATACTACTATCCCCTCACTGGCAGCCAGGGGGCAGGAGAAGATTGAGGGGGAGGAGCGAATACCAAGGGAATATTGGGACCTCAAGGATGTTTTTAGTGAAAAATCTTCTGATAAATTACCCCCTCACAGACCCACTGATTGCACCATTGATATTTTACCTGGAGTAAAGCTTCCAAAGCCCCAAATATATTCCATGACCCCTAGGGAGATGGAGGAAATGAGGAAATTTATTGATAAAAACTTGGAACGGGGCTTCATTGAGCCAGCAAGGCCCAAGGTGGCAGCACCAGTATTGTTCAGGGAAAAGAAAGATGGCTCCTTCAGATTATGTGTGAACTTCAAAAATTTAAACTGCATCTCTGCTCAGAACCTTTACCCCTTACCACTGATGAAGGACACGCTGGCCCGAATTGGGGAAGGGCCAAATTTTCACTAAATTGGACTTAAGGGAAGCGTACTATAGAGTCAGAATTAAAGAGGGGGACGAATGGAAAACTGCTTTCAACTGCCTCCTTGGTTGTTTCCAATTTCGGGTAATGCCATTTGGCCTCTAGGGGGCGCCAGCAGTCTTCATGCAGTTAATTAATGAGGTTTTACATGACCATCTTTACAAAGGCGTAATGGTCTATTTAGACGATATCCTTATTTACACAGAAACATGTGAAGAACACGTGAAACTTGTTCGCACAGTTCTGAAAAAACTCCGGGTGGCGGAACTCTATGCCAAATTGTCCAAGTGCGAATTTCATCAGGAGAAGGTTGATTACCTGGGCTATCGCATCTCCCACAAGGGAATTGAAATGGACCCCGCTAAGGTCAGAGCTGTCACCGAGTGGGAGGCCCCATGTACACGTAAGCAATTGCAGAAGTTTTTGGGTTTTGCTAACTTCTATCGTCAATTTATTCCCTCCTTTGCTAAGATAGTTCACCCTATAACTAACCTCCTTAAGTCAAAAGGAGGGGCCAAGCCTAAACCTAGCAAACCGCTGGATTGGACTATGGACTGTCAAACTGCTTTCGAGAAATTGAAATGCCTCTTTGCGGAGGAACCAGTTCTCAAACACCCGGACATGGACACACCTTTTGTGGTCCAAGCTGACGCCAGTGATGTGGCAGTGGGAGCTGTACTACTTCAAGCTAATAACAAAGGTAAATTACAACCCTGCGCTTACACCTCTCGCAAATTGACCGACACAGAGAGGAGACGTTGGGCCATTTGGGAGAAAGAGGCTTTTGCTGTTCGCTGGGCTTTATCCACGTGGCGCCATTTTCTGGAGGGCACCAAGCACCCTTTCGAGGTGTGGACTGACCATAAAAACTTGGAAGCACTGAGAACCCCCAGAAAACTTTCTCCTAAGAAGATGCGCTGGGCTCAGCATTTCAATAGATTCAATTTTACCTTGAAATACATTCCAGGAGGGAAAAACTTTATGGCTGATGCTTTGTCCAGGCTCCCTCAGTACAACTGTTCAAAGCTCAGTGTCGTCCAGCCTGTCATTCCCACAAAGAGCCTCGCTGCTCCTGTTGTTACTAGAAGTCAAACAACTTCTAAAGTGGAGGTCACTGAGGACTTTCTTTCTAACCTAAAAAAGGCCCTTACTGAGGATGACTGGTTCCAGCAACACATGGATGAATGCACTATGAAAGATGGATTGCCTTGGATTGGGGCAAAGTTATACATCCCTATGTCCATTAGAGCCATTGTTCTTCAATGGGCTCATGACTCCCAGATGGCTGGACACTTTGGATTTGTCAAGACTCTACACCTCGTCAAGAGACAATTTTGGTGGCCCTCACTGAAAAAGGACATTGAGGCTTATGTTGCTAGTTGCCACATTTGTGCCGCTGCTAAACACCCTCCGGGTAAGCCCCAGGGGTTGCTCCAGGCAGTGGCTCGCCCAGTAGTCCCGTGGAAGGAGATCTCCATGAATTTCATTGTTGAACATCCGGAGAGTCAAGGACACACAGTAATCTGGGATGTTACGGACTTATTCTCCAAGCAAGTTCATTTCATCCCTTGCTCCAAGATCCCTTCAGCTAAATCTCTCGCTAAGATGTTCATCTCTCATATATATCGCTTACATGGGGTGCCCAACTGAATCATTTCGGACAGGGGTGTTCAGTTCACATCCCTATTATGGAAAGAGTTTCTCAAGCAGATTGGCTCCGCCCAGGGGTTAAGCTCCTCCCACCACCCTCAAACTAATGGGGCTTGCGAAAGGACTAATTCTGTGCTGGAACAACATTTACGTTGTTTCATCAACTACCAGCAAGATGATTGGGTGGATTTGTTGCCTCACGCTGAGGTGGCTTACAACAATTCTGTGCACAGCAGTGCTGGCTTTATCCCTTTTAGTGTGGTGTACGGCCAAGATTTTGTACCCATTCCTGAGATTCCTCGCGAGCAGCCGCAGGTGTCTTCGCTGTCCGAGTGGAATGATCGCCTTCGGGCCGTTTGTCCTTTGGCTCTCCAGAGTCTAGATGCTGCGCACTGTGCTCATAAGAAACAGGCTGATAAAAAACGGACTAAGCCCTATGAGTACAAAGTTGATGATGAAGTTTATTTATCCACCAGATTTCTTCAGACGTCCCAGAAGTCGAAGAAATTGGGCCCCAAGTATGTTGGCCGGTTTCCCATTGTCAAGATCATCAACCCTGTTTCCGTCCATCTCCAGTTGCCTAAGCATCTCAACCGGGTTTACCCTGTTTTTCTTGTTAATCTCCTGAAGCCTCTCCACACTTCTTCTTTGAGAACATCTCTCCCTCCTCCACCTGCACCGTTTTTGATAAAAGAGAGCAACATTTCGAGATTCGTGAGATTTTGGACTCTCGTAAACGGCAAAACCGTGTCCAGAACCTGGTGGCTTGGAAGCATTTTCCCCCATCTCACACTGAATGGGTTGACGGATCCCATGTTTGAGCGCCTTGTCTGCTCCGCAAGTTCTACTCTGCCTATCCTGACAAGCCCTGATTATTGGACAGTCTCCTAATTTTCCTTTCTTTTGTTTTTCTCCCTTCCCCTTTCTCTCTTTCATGTGTTGTTGTCTGTTGGTTTGCTTGTGTTCTTTTCGTTTCTGCAGGTCTGACCGCCCTTTTCTGGAGGAGGGCCGGATGTCAGTCTCTGCTTTGCTGCTGCTTCAGCTGCCATTGAAACGGAGAGGGGGGGCATGGTATTTGGGAAGGGAATCATTATGTGCTGGAGGAAGATTCTAGACGCTGATCTGACCATCTTACTGCGCATGTGGAGGAAGGGAGTTTCCCACCAAGGTTAACTGTCCAGCCTGGTGATATCTCCCACCTGACTGTTGGGTGAATTATAATGGACTGGGGTGCCAAGGGGAGGGGAGTGAATTATACATGATATTCTTTGCTTTTGCGCCTAATTAACAAGATTCAGCTTAGCTTCGCAACTGTTCATTTGTAATTAGTAAAAGTACACTTAATTTTAAACAAATGGAGTTGAGTGGTTTCTTTCCTGGTTATTAAATGAAGTCGCACCTGACAGAACCAATGTTGTCAGTGTATTTCACAGGCTTTCAAATTATATTAGTTTAAGAATAGCTTGAGCCTGAAGAATTACTGAATGAAATTGATATAATTATATGTCTTTTGAGAAGAAAAAGAACAAGATTGCTTCTATACCTGTGTAATTAACATCAAATAGTAGCAAATAGAGCTTCAGGTTCTGTACAACTACTTATATCGCTTACTGAAAAAAAAATACTTTACTGATTTATATTTAGGCAAAATGTAACATGATAGTAATTATCTGAATACCTTTAACTGCTTTGGACCATATTACATAAAGCAATTCAGTTAGCAGGAACTTAGAATTGGCTTTCTCTGAACAATTTTCAATGGCCTTTAAGGTCCATCTTGTTAGCCAAGCTTTCACTTGTTATCTTAGGGCACAGAGATACATTGTACAGTTTCAGTTCTTTGGTACTAATTGGTTTCTTAATTGGCTATGATGTTTCATCAATAACAGTTGAAACCACAAAATAAACATATTTTACACAAACATTATATTGAAAATCTTCACTGTTGTATTAGAAAAAATAGGGATTCTACCCTTCCCCATCCTTCCATGTCTGATCTTTAGTACAAAAAATATCATTGGCTCTGGATATTTTCAACCACCATTCATTTTTACGGGAATTTTTAAAAGGCCAGCTCTAGAATTTATTATTGCCATGGTAAGGAAAAAACCACCTCTGTATCCACTTTTTGGCCCTTGAGTGCCTAAATCTTCTGGATGTGTTGGTGATGGTTGATTGTGATAGTTTCCTTGGCTGCTATATTTTTTTTTATTTGTGATTGAAATTATTTTAAATTTCTTTTAATACCGTTCACCACTCAGAATCATTTTTTGAGACACAAAATTGAACAAATGAATATCAAAACATTATTTGTGTGAAATTTCTGCAGATCTCTATTTGGGCTTTATTATTTTATATTCAGTAAAATATAATACAATAATACAATAGCAGAGTTGGAAGGGTGTCTTTTAGTCCAACCCCTGCCTAGGCAGGAAACCCTATACCGTTTTAGACAAATGGCTATCCAACATCTTTTTAAAGACTTCCAGTGTTGGGAAATGAGTTATCTCAAACCAAAGGATTACACTGTTAGCAACAATTAACATGATAATTTCATTTACTAATGAAATATAAATATTTATTTTGGAAATAAGACAATTAATAGGATCTGCCTCTAGAAATGTGCAAATTCGACCACAATCTACTTCTTAGTAAGTTAGAAAAAAGTGGAGAGATTACATTACCACTAGATGGATTCGCAACTAGCTGATAAACTGTACTCAACAAGTAGTCCTTAATGGGTCTAAGTCTACACTGAGGAAAGCAAGCAGTGTGATACCACAAGGTTCCATCTTCGGCCTAGTACTCTTCAATATCTTCATAAATGACTTAGCTAAGGGAATAGAAGGGAAATTTACCAAATTCACAGATGATACTAAGCTGGCAGGAATAGCTAACACCCTAAAAGATAGGCTCAAGGTCCAGATGGATCTTGACAGATTTGAACACTGGGCCCTATCTAACAAAATGAAATTCAAAGTAGAGAAAAGTAATTCGTAATTCGTAATTTAATGACCTTATATGGCTCCCAATCCCGGAGGACTCCAGGCGGCTTACAAATACGAAATAAAATAAAATTACAAATAGGGGAGAGAAACAAAAACAGTTTAAAAAACACAACATATATTTGGCTTAGCTGGGGGTTGGACCTGATTTATAGATCAGCAACCCCAGGCCTGTCGGAACAGCCAGGTTTTGGTGGCTTTTTGGAAGGCCGCGAGCGTGGGAAGGGTCCGGATCTCTGTTGGTAGCTATTTCCACAGAGCCGGAGCAGCTACAGAAAAGGCTCTCCCCCGAGTGGTCGCCAGCCAGCATTGTCCGGTCGACAGCACCCGGAGGAGGCCTAGCCTGTGGGTTCTTATCGTATGTTGGGAGGTGTGTAGCAGGAGGCGGTCTCTCAGATATCCAGGTCCAAGGCCATGTAGGGCTTTAAAGGTAATCACCAGCACTTTGTAGCATGTCCGGAGACCAATAGGGAGCCAGTGCAGCTCGCGGAGGAGAGGTGTAACATGGGTGTACTGAGGTACATCTGATATTGCTCACGCGGCTGCATTCTGGACCAACTGTAGTCTCTGAACACTCTTCAAGGGCAGCCCCATGTAGAGTGCGTTGCAGTAATCGAGCCTTGAGGTGACGAGGGCATGAGTGACCATTCGAAGTGCCTCCCAATCCAGATAGGGCCGCAACTGGTGCACCAGGTGAACCTGGGCAAAAGCCCCCCTGGTCACAGCCAACAGATGGTGTTCTAATGTCAGCTGCAGATCCAGGAGGACACCCAAGTTGCGGGCCCTCTCTGAGGGGTGAAGACTTTAACCCCCCAGGCAGATAGATGGAGAATCTGGACTATCTCTGGGAGGAAACATCAATAGCCATTCGGTCTTGTCTGGATTGAGTGCCAGCTTGTTCACTCCCATCCAGACCCTAACAGCCTCCAGGCACTGGCACATCACTTCCACTGCTTCGCTGAGTTGGCATGGGGTGGACAGATACAATTGAGTATCGTCTGCATATTGGTGGTGTTTTATCCCATGCCGGTGAATGATCTCACCCAGCGGCTTCATGTAGATGTTAAATAGGAGGGGGGATAGGATCGAGCTCTGCGGCACCTCATATTTGAGGGGCCTAGGGGTCAACCTCTGTCCTCCAACCAACACTGACTGCGACCTGTCAGAGAGGTAAGAGGAGAACCACCGTAAAACGGTGCCTCCCACTCCCACCTCCCCCAGTCGTCGCAGAAGGATACCATGGTTGATGGTATCAAAGGCCGCTGAGAGGTCAAGAAGCACCAGGATAGAGGAATGTCCTCTATCCCTGGCCCGCCAGAGATCATCGGTCAGCGCGACCAAAGCAGTTTCAGTGGAGTAACCAGGCCTGAAACCCGACTGGAAGGGATCAAGAAAATCAGCTTCATCCAAGGACCATCGGAGTTGAAAGGCCACCACCTTCTCAACAACCTTCCCAACAAAGGGGAGGTTGGAAACTGGACGATAGTTATTAAGAATAGTTGGATCCAGAGAAGGTTTCTTAAGGAGGGGTCTCACCACCGCATCCTTCAAGGGCTGTGGGAAAGATCCCTCTTGTAAAGAGGTGTTAATAATTCTCTGGAACCAGCCTCGTGTAAGCTCCTTGCTGGCCGAAACCAGCCAGGAGGGACACGGGTCCAGCAGGTAGGTAGAGGCACTTACCGCTCCCATGGCCTTGTCCACTTCCTCAGGAGTAACAGGTTGGAACTCGCTCCAAGAAATCCGATCAAGGCCCACCCCCGGCATCTCGGCAGGAACTGCCCAAGTGGAGTCCAGGTCTGTCTGAATCTGGGCGACTTTGTTCGACAGAAACTGAACAAATTCCTCAGCTCTTTCCTGTAAGGGTTCCTCCGCATCCCTCCCCTTCAGGAGGGAGCGAGTAATCCTGAACAGGGCGGCCAGGCGAGATTCTGAGGACGCAATAAGAGCGGAAAAATGTGCACATTTTGCCGCCCGTATCGCCACAAGATAAGTCCTAATAAAGGCTCTTAGCAGTGCTCGGTCAGATTCGGAGTTACTAGACCTCCAGCGTCGCTCTAGGCATCTCTTTTGGTGCTTCATCTCCCGGAGTTCCTCAGTAAACCAAGGAGCCCTCCTGGATCCACTGCCGCAGAGGGGCCGCAAAGGCGCAATCCGGTCAAGAGCCCCAGCTGCCGCTATATTCCAAGCAGCGACCAAGGACATTGTCGGACTGCGGGCAAGGGAGTCAGGTATGTCCCCAAGCTCCGTTTGAAATCCCAAAGGGTCCATCAGGTGCCTGTGGAGGAACCATTTAATCGGCTCCACCTCCCTGCAGTGGGGGAGTAGTTTCCGAATGTCCAGCCTCAGTAGGAAGTGATCTGACCATGATAGGGGCGAGATCTCAATGCCCTCCAATTTCAGATCACATCTCCACTGCCCCGAGAGAAACACGAGGTTGAGCTTGTGTCCCGCTGTATGAGTTGGACCCTGAATTACCTGGGTCAAGTCCATGGTTGTCATGGAAGCCATGAACTTCTGCGTCCCATCAGAGCGTTCGCCGAGAGATGGTAGGTTGAAATCCCCCAATATTATAAGTTTGGGGAATTCAACCGCCAGTGCGGCTACTGACTCCAGGAGCGCAGGCAGGGCTGTTGCAATGCAGCTGGGTGGTAGGTACGTTAACAACAGGCCCATTTGACCCCCAAGGTCCAGCTACACCCGACAATCTCCGGAGCAGGGATCCCATGAGGAACTAGAGACCTTCGGATGATGGCAGCCACTCCCCCCCCTTTCTCTGGTGTCGCGGTTGGTGGAGCACCTGAAACCCTTCAGGGCACATTTCAGGGAGGGGGACTCCTCCCTCATGGCCTAACCAGGTTTCAGTAATACATGCCAGACCTGCCCCCTCGTCTAGTATCAAGTCCCGGACGAAGGGAGCTTTGTGAATCACAGATCTGGCATTTAGCAACAGCAACCTGAGACCAGGGCCCTGATCACCCTTGCCACTTGGTCCTTGAGATGAGCTATCAGGGCCGGACCGAGGGACTGCTGTGACGTAGCGAACCCTCCTTCCCCGGTAATGGCCTGCCCCGAAGCTCCTGCCATACCTGCCTCTCCCAAACGTAACCGGAATGCTCCGGCCCGTCCCCTCAACCGTAGACCCCTCTCCCCAGCACATGGCCCCCACTTTCCTCGGCAGGCCATTCACCCCATACAATCCGGGACGAGAGGCAGTTCCGGGCCCCCATCCACTTCTGCTTCTGCACTCAGTGGAGGGGGCCCCAGGCCGCATTCTTGGTCCTCTCATACACACCAAACAGCCATACTTAACTTGCACACCCCACTATAACAATAAAAACAGCAGGTACAGTAAAAACAGGGAATAAAAGTTAAAAATAATAAAAAGTGGGCTCATTCATTAACATACTCAGACACTCCACATACTAAGACAGTTTGCGCAGATCTTAGGTCTTAGGAATTGTGCAATATAACTGCAAAAGTCCGGAAATAAGTGAGATGGTTGAGAGCCGGCAATGGCAATGGATGGTAAACAGGAGAAAATCCGTCTTCTCCTCTCTTGTAGGCCAGAAGAAGGTCCAAAGTTCGGGGTAATAGGGACAAATCGAAATGTGGGGGGCTCAGATATTCCTTAACATGTCAGCAAACCTTCCTCCACGCTGTAAATGTCCCCATCCGACCACAATCCGTAGCGCTGTAATAAAATGGGTTGGTTGGATTAAATAGGCGCTATCCCAGTTGGTAGTCCAGGGGTCGTAATGGGAGGCAATGATAGTGTCAGTGATGGTAGTCCAGGGGCCGTGGAAGGTAGCAGTGATGAAACCAATTAGGGCTAAAAAGACAAATCCAAAGGCCCTAAACTTATAGTTAAGGAAAATCAGATGGTCTAAGTCGAAGCCCAGGATAACAGGAGACCAGGCACTAAGCAAGGGAGACTGAAGGGGACTCCGCAGCAACCAGAGCAGGCAGCGGGGAGAGGCTCGCCAGAAGAAAAAACACATCAAGTAGGGATGTGGCTAGTCTAGTGAAAAGAAAGGCCAGGAAAGACATGATAGCAGTCTTACAATATTTGAGGAGTTGCCACTGAGAGGAAGGGGTCAAACTGTTTTGCAAAGCACCTGTAGGCCAGACAAAGAATAATGGATGGAAACCGAGCAAGGAGAGATTTAACCTGGAAATAAGAAGAAATTTTCTGACAGTGAGAACAATCAACCAACAGAACAGCTTGCCTTCAGAAGTTGTGGGAGCTTCATCACTTGAGACTGTCAAGAAGATTGGATTGCCATTTGTCAGAAATGGTGTAGGGTCTCCTGCTTGGGTGTAGGAGTTGGACTAGATGACCTACAAAGTTCCTTCCAACTCTGTTAATCTGTAAATGTATGAAAACTGAACCACCCCATCCCCAAGCAACTTATCTGGCACTATAGAAACAAATTAGCTTTATCTTCTAGGAGAAACTGAAAGCTATAAACCAAGTAAGACAATAGCCAAAACACTGACTGCATTCTTATGATGGTACTACATTCCTGCGTTTACTTTGTGGCAGAAGAAAAATGAGAAAACACTATTTTTGTTATTCTTAAATAATAATAATGTAGAGGTTTGTTTTTAATAGCTCACAAAGTTTATGAATTCAGATCCTAGTAGGAATCTGCAGAATGGAAACTTGTGACAATTTGACAAGGCACTTCAAGGTTAAAATCACTCATATGAATACTCAATTTGACACAATTTTTCGTAATGCTCTTGTAGATAAATCCATAGCAATCAATTAATATGGTTATATGGAATGAATTTAATTATTGTGCTTGAGAACGTGAACTTAATAAACCATGTGTATTCATGATCCATGGTCATGTTAACTTGTAATAACAAGTTGAATGAAACTAGCTGGATATACAGTATGTGCAGGGATGAAGATTAGTGCTGAATGTCTTAAAAGAAAAACTTGTCTGGCTCTTCTTACCAAAAGGATAAAATAATTATTTTGTAAAATGTCATATTGTTCCAAAGGTAACATGCAGTAATACATAAATTGCTGGGAATTTTGGATAAAATTGACTGATTTTATTTCAATGAAAACATTTTGGTCATACAAATAGATTGATTTTAGAAGAAAGATGAAGACAAAATTATTGATATTTGGCTGGATGTCATTATGTATGGAAGCAGGAGATCTAATTCTATTATTCCAATCTTTATTAGTTCCAAACAAAGCAAATTCATTACACTTATTGTGTTAATCGCCACCTTGCTTTGTATATTTCTTAGACATCTCTGTGGGGTTTGGAATAAGAAGTCAACAGCATACTGATTTTAATCTTTATTTATCTATATCAGCAATTACTCAACAATGGAATGGATAAAGGCCAATTGTTGTGGCTCAGTAGGAGCCTTTGGAGCTGCTATCAGTGAGTGGTTTCAGGATGATCCCGGGAGAAGATAACAAGCAGCTGTTGTTCGTTAGCGTCTTCTCCTGCAGATAAGACTGATGGTGCCACGCCTTAGTTGCAGAAGTCATTTGTTTGTTCATGACTTCAGTTTCGTTCCAGTTTGAGTTAGTGTTCATGATTCAAAGAGGCACTTGGATAAGTGAATTGCTTTCTGTAAACCTGGTTTGCTGTAAGAGTTTTGTTTTTGCATTTGCTGTGGAACTTTTTGCCAGAGACTTTATCTATGTTTATTTTGGGCTCGCAGCCAGCTTGAGCCAGGACTGATAAAGATATTTCCTTTGAAGTTCTGTCTGGCTGTCGTTTGTGAACGAGCGAAGAGAGGGGTCAGAACAGTTTGACTTCTGCCACGACAAACCTCCATTCATAAAAATATGGAGCAGCTGTATGCTGAAAATGCCAGACTGACTCAGCAAATAGCGGTATTGGCTGACCAAATTGCTCAGCTGCAGAGAGCTGCAAAAAAACCCCAGCCAAGGAGGAAGTACCCAGTAGGCATGCCAGATAGATTTGATGGGAATCAGGCCATGTTTGCCGCATTTCTGGGACAATGCCAGCTGTTCCTGAGTTTGAGAGCGGAGGACTTTCCCACTGACCGGACGAAGGTGGGATTTATTATTAGTTTGCTCTCAGGCACAGCTGCCCGTTGGGCTACCCCCTTGTTAACTCAGCCAAGCCCTTTGTTGGATGACTTCCAGGGTTTCTGTCAATACTTTAAACGTATGTTTGAGGATCCTATTAAGGGGGAAACATCAACTAGATATCTGAAGTCACTGCAGCAGGAGAGTGGTTCATTGCAAGACTATGTCAGTGAATTCAGGCTGCGTAGCCAGGATGCAACATGGAATGAACCAGCTCTGATGGACACTTTCCAAGATGGATTGTCTGATGCCTTGCAAGATGAACTGGCAAGGGTGGACAGGCCACCGACGTTCAACGTGTTGGTCCATTTGTGCCTCCGGATAGACACCCAGCTGCAGAGGCGAAGGCCTCGCTGTGCATTCCAGGAGACCACCAGAATGCCAGGTCATCAAGAGACTGCAGTGGACTGGGAGGAGCCCATGGAGTTGGGTGCTGTCAGACCTCGAGTGTCACATACAGAGATGGACAGACGACGTGCTGAGGGGTTGTGCTTCTACTGTGGGGATCTTGGACACCTGGTGGGGATAGAAGGGTTGCGTGGACTGCGGCCGTCCCTCAGCAACGAACTATCGTGTCAGACAACCGGCACATTTGTGTGGCTGTGATACCTCGTTCGCACACTGTAGCGTGCATTCGTGGGGTGTGGAATCCCAGGGCAGATGCCCTGCCTAGAAAATCGGAGAACTCTGACCATGCGGACTCACTTCCACCTCGGACTGTTCTACCTGTTGCATCCTGCACTGCAGTTTATTATCCCGTGAGCATACACTCTCTGATACAGGATGCGAAGTGGGGTGACGAATGGGTGGAGCGATGAAAGGCGGAAGTAGGGTCAGCTTCCCCGTGGACTTTGGAAGGGGATCTTTTGAAGTATCTGGGCCGGCTCTATGTTCCCGCAGGGCACATCCGTAGATGGGTGCTCTCAGAGGTTCATAGCGCTTCTGCAGCGTAACATTGGGGGGTTTTCCGGACATTGCGCCTGGCATCCCGTCAGTTTTGGTGGCCCCATTTAAGAAATGATGTGCGGAAGTGCGTGGAGACATGTCCAAAGCCAATGGGCCAGGTCTGCGAGGAGGGCTTCACCAAGATTCCAGCCCTTGCCGACCTCGGTCCCCGCAGCACACGACTTCATTTCTAGGATCCTGGCGGGGTACCAGTGTCTGGGACTGTGTTCCTTCCAGGCCGCATTCTGAGCGTCGGAACCGGGGGATGGGCCCTGCGGTGGGGGATAGTGTGGCGGCCTGGCAGGAGTCGGTGGAGCTGCCGCCAGACTCCGACGGTGAGGGGTTTTATGAGTTGGCCTTGGAGGAGGTGGAGGACCCTGGACAGGGTGTTAGGGCTCGGCCGGAGCTGTTAGAGCCGCTGCCAGACTCTGACAGTACGGGGGCTGGTGGGTCGGCCTTGGAGAGGGTGGAGAACCCTGGATGAGGTGTCAACGCCCCGCAGGGCGGGAGGAGACGTGGTGGCCACCAGATACCTGGGGAGCATTGGATCAAGGGGAATGTTCCTGCAGGTTTTTGGGAATCACGAAGGAGGAAACACAGGAAATGAGTGCGGGCCATCTTATGGACAATCCATTCCGGACTGTCAGATCCGGGGGACTGCACATCTGGACTGTCAGATCCGGGGGAAGGGCCCTGCAGTGGGGGATAGTGTTGTGGCTCGGTAGGAGTCTTTGGAGCTGCTATCAGTGAGTGGTTTCATGATGCTCCCGGGAGAAAATAACAAGCAGCTGTTGCTCGTTAGGGTCTTCTCCTGCAGATAAAAGACTGATGGTGCCACGCCTTAGTTGCAGAAGTCAACGTTCGTCGTTTGTTTGTTTGTGAGTTCAGTTTCGTTCCTGTTCGAGTTAGTGTTCATGATTCAAAGAGGCACTTGGATAATTGAATTGCTTTCTGTAAACCTGGTTTGCTGTAAGAGTTTTGTTTTTGCATTTGCTGTGTAACTTTTTGCCAGAGACTTTATCTATGTTTATTTTGGGCTCGCAGCCAGCTTGAGCCAGGACTGATAAAGATATTTCCTTTGAAGTTCTGTCTGGCTGTCGTTTGTGAACAAGTAAAGAGGGAGGTCAGAATAGCCAATTAACTGGGTAGGTGAAATCATGTTTTATTATATTATATTATTTTAATGTATTTTCCTTATATTCTTGAAGATCATTCTCTGCCACCGAGGTCTTTTATGTGCTGATTTTTTTTTCATTTTGGTATTTTCTATAGAACATTATTGATTCATTGCACTGGAAGCCATTCAGTCAGAAATCATTAGAATTTTATTTCAAGTTACCTGCTAACTTTATCCCAAATGTCCTTCTTCAGTTGGAACTACAGTTCCCCTCATAGCTGCTCATCATAAATTTTTTGTTGAGATAGCTTCTTGGTGAATTACTGGCTCAGCTCACTTTCACTGGTAAGTTTATTTCATCTTGGAAAAAAAACCATTGTTGAAGACCTTTTCATGACTCCTCTGCCCCATTTTTAATATTGCTTGCCTTGACAGAGCTATGCCAAATGTTAAACATAGAACTTGGTCTGGATATACAGTACGAGAGAGCTAAAATTCCCTCCTACTATTTCAAGAACCTCTTTCAGAGTCCTTTTGAAACTCCTCAGTACCTTTATAGTATTACTTCATCATATACAAAAGAGTATTCAGTAGAAAGCCCTATCCTTGATGCTGATGCAGGGAACATTTAATAACTTCCCTTATGCAGAGTGATACTGTATTTGTACAGAGGAAACTACTGAATTAGAAGAGCACATTGTACTTTGCTGCTTTTATAATGATGCATGATATTTATATTTATAGCATGCATTTGCTGAATAAGGGTGTATATATCCTTCTTGAGGACTCTAAATTCTCAGAAAGTGAGAGCATAACAGTAGAAGATAATGTATCAATGTACAGATGAAGTAAACCATGGCTATAAAGGTAAACCATGGCTAGGTAAAACAAGGCAGATGTAGCAAATGATGTTTGCAAAGGTTTTTGTTTGTTTATTTATCTCGTTTAATTCTTTCCTATAATGGTCTATGGTAATATTCTTAAGAGGCAGGAGGAGGAAGTATTGCAGATTAAGCAAAAGTTAGATAAGAGACAGCTTAATTCACAGAAGAAATGGGGCATGGCAAATATCTCAGAAGGGACACACCTAATTTCTTGAACAGAAAGGTGAGAAGGGAAAGATTTACTTTCAGATTTGCGAGACCTTACAATAAAGATAATGTTAGAACCCATAGTTGTGTTGCTTGTACAGACTACCAAAGGGTGGCCATCAATCATGCAGTCAACTATTGCCCTCCCTCCCTCCCTCCCTCCCTCCCTCCCTTCCTTCCTTCCTTCCTTCCTTTCTTCCTTGATTTTTCATGTTGTTTATCCAAGTGATAAAGTGTATACATAAAATATGCATAAAACATACAATGTAAAAAATAAGAATGTTTATTAATAATCATATTTATGTTATGTCCCTTTTAATTACAATTCAGTAGAATTAAAGCACTTTTACTGCTCTTGCAGAGTTAATAAAATACATTCCACTAAATTCTGAAAAGCATAATCTAAGAAGACTTACAATAACTATATTTCACATCTGATGTTATATCCAATAAAGAGTCGAATGTATGCATTATGCAAATTTAATGAATGGTTATAACATTTCAGCATTCCAATATTGATTAAAGAGATGAAATATCTGAATGATCTTGACTAACCTGGATGCAAAGACACAAGTAAGAGAGAAAATATAAAGTCTGCCCTTAGGCTGGGGCTCTGTGAGAATTCTCACCTCTAAGCAAGAATAAAACATTATTAAAACAAGCCACTTTCTTCAAAATCTTGACTTAAAAGAAATAATCACTGAAGAACATCTGAAACAGTAACTCAAATATGTCTACAGAGAAGATATATAGCATACTCTTTTATATATATACATCTAGGTTGTTACTTCTCAGTAAAATAGACACAAGAGTCACCCCACCCACAAAAATATGAAAATAAAACTCAACCATATTTTACTGTTGGGTTGCATGAGCCTGGCTTACACATTGGAATTATCTTATTATCAATTTTGTTATACTCTCCAGTGAACGTTGTGTCAGACTCTGGGACAGTGAACTCTTAACAAAAAATAATTCCACACAGGAATCTCACAAAGCCTTCTTAACAGTTTTACTGAAATAAACCAAAGCTCAGCAACTAAACTATTTTCTACTAAAAGTAATTTATCTCTTATGTGATGGTGCAGTGGCTTAATAATGTTGGAACTATTGGTCAGAAATGGTCTGCACTCTGATGGTTCAAGCCTGGTTCGGCAAGATGAAGTGAGCTCCCATCGCTCATTCCCTGGGTCTTACCTATCCAGCAGTTTGAAAGCATAAAATATTGCAAATAGATAAATGGATACCACCAGTGGGAAAAACGTAGTTTGTGTGTGAGAGAGAACGGAAGCCAGCACTGGATCTGGCTGGACATGAGGCAACATGACACCAGGCAAGGTGAGACTGGTTTAGATTTAGATTTAGAGGAGGGAGAGCCCAGAAGCAACCACAGTGCCACTAGTCAGCTGGAGTAAAACTAGTTCGTCCCCTGTGGTACAGCAAGAATAGGCAGTCAAGTGCCAAACTGAATTAATTAGCAATCTAGACTATCAGGACTGCATTGTGTCTAGCATTTCTAGTGTCCCTGACATTGTATGCCATACACTAAATATATTTTAGACAATGGGTAGTAATTTATTTCTAAGTGCTTTACTATGAACTGGCAAGTAGGTGGTACTTTTTTTTTTTTTTAACAATACTGAATTTGTAAATGTATACTTACAAAACCATCTTCTGAGTCC